>NC_081413.1:162867079-162962079 GCF_030272615.1 Cryptomeria japonica
TATTTTTCAAGGAAGTGGTGAGATTGCATGGATTACCTAAGAGCATAGTTTCAGACCGAGACACTAAGTTTGTTGGCTATTTTTGGAGAGCACTTTGGAAGAAGATGAAAATAGATTTGAAGTTCAGTTCTACTTTTCATCCACAGACTGATGGACAAACAAAAGTTGTTAACTGGAGTTTGGGAAACTTGTTGAGATGTTTAGTGGGAGATAAAACCAGAAGTTGGGATTTGATCCTTGCACAAGAAGAGTTTGTCTACAACCATTCAGTGAATAGAAGTACCAGAAAAAAAAAATTTAAAATTATTACCGGAGTGAACCCTAGAGGTATAGCAGAATTGAGAGACATTAGCAGTGAAGACCGGAAGAGTTCAGAAGCATAAGATTTTGCAGTTCACATGGCAGCATTGCATATTTAGGTTAAACAACATTTGGAAGACATGAACATTAATTATAAGGAGAATGTAGATGAGAAGAGGGGACATAAGTAATTTGAAGTTGGCGATGAAGTGATGGTATATCTAAGAAAAGAGAGATTTCTAGTTGGAACTTATAATAAGTTGTAGATAAAGAAGTCTGGACCCTGTAAGATTTTGAGGAAGTTCAGTTCTAGAAATGCATATGAAGTGGAGATACCAAATAGTCTAAGTATTTCACCCATATTCAGCATTGTAGATCTTCATGAGTACCATGAACCAAAATTCAGTAAGGATAGTGTTGCAAACTTGGAGAAACAGTTTCCCTAGAATGAACTAGATCATATTGAAGAGATTTTGGATAGTAGGATTGGATGTAGTACCCAGAGCAGTCAGTATAAGGAATATCTTGTGAAGTGGAAGGACATACCAATTGAAGATTCATCTTGGATTTCTCAGGAAGAGGAAGACCACCTTGGTTTTCCTCTGACCCTAGCAAAGCGAGAGACTCACTTTTTCAATAACCTCAGATGTCTGATGCAGAAGTATCCCTGGTTCACATCAATCTTGCATCAACCAAAAACATTTTCCTGTTTGTTTGTAATTCATATTTCCTTTCTATGTATCTCGGTTTTGGTTCACCGAATCCTATGGAGTTGGATTCTACTTGAATACTTGATCATCTTTGTTACTTTTAGACTGCATCGCATTTGGATCACTTTCCAGCAAGATATCGCTATCGGTTTCCATTGCAATTTCTTGTTACCAGATTGACATTTCTTTGTTACCGATTACTTGAGACCTACTTTAGTGATCTACCGGAACCCATTATGAATCTTGCAGAGCCCTGGGCATTGATTTTGATGTTCCTTGGCATGTGGCTGACCTTCTACATTTCATCCTTTGGATTTTCTGGAGGAATCTCTTAGCGGAGGCCAAACTTTATTATTTTCATGTTAGGTCTTGTTCTTCAGGTTTTGATCCCTTTTGGGTCGACTGGATCCTTTGGATTGATATATATATATTTTTAATTATGCTTTAGAATGAAATAGATTAGAGAACCAGATAGCTAGACTATGCATAGAAGATAGATCTTTCAATTCAAGGTCCCGATTGTGACCTATTCTACCAAGCCTAAGAGCCAGTATGTTGTAACCCGGTTGTAATCGGTTGGATGTAATCAAATTTCATGCAATTAATCAATTTGTTCTGCATTGCCTCCATCATATCTTTTTGCTCCCTGTATGTTTACTCTTGTTGGTTGATCCGGATTGATCTCTTTGAGGTCCCTCCTCACCGGTGACTGCTTCAACTCTAGGATATGAGATTGAAAACCTAGAACATACAACTTGCACTATCGATAGACTAAAGACAAGAAAATACAATAGAGACAAGGCTTTTCTAAGCCTTCTTCACTTTGAGCTCCATCATACTCAGGAGGGTATTCCTAATATGGGTCTGCATTGATAATAACCTTTAGACAACAAAAACTTATAGGAAATATGAAGATGGATTATTCTAAGATACATAAGGACATTTTATGCATTGTTTTAGATTCAATCTTAATCCCATTTGCTCTGCCTCTGAGAATATTTGAGAACACATGGGTAAAAGTACAAACCCATGTCACACTTTTACAAAGGAAAAGGCTAACACAACAATAACTATTCAATTTTGTCGCCATAAAAGTGTCATTTTCATTTTGAATTTGAATATGATGTAAATTGATGAAATATGTAAAATTTGTTGAATTTTAAGTCTACTATTTTTTGAAAAAAAAATTCAATAATTTATATGTTTTTTTAAGCTTTAAAGTCCATTTTTTTATTGCTGAAAAACAGGGGGTTTGGTTCCCACCTCAAAAGTAAATGTAAATCAACTTTTTGTTTCTCATTTTGATATCCATTATAGATCACATATTTATATAGTGCATGAAAAATAAATTAAAAAAATTGATGTATATTTTCTTTGTAATAGCATTTGGAAGTCAAATACACCAGAATTTGATAGTTTATGTCTCCCACCACAATTTTTTTATTCCATTTATGATAATCCAAAAACTAAAAATACCCTTTTGTAGAAGACTCTCTCTTCTAGTGAACTATATTTTTTTCAACTTTTTTGAAGTGATTTGATATTTTTTTGGTTTTTCAAAGTAGTCTATTATCGAACAAAATAATACCTAGTTGTTGTATTTTCAATTTTTTATATATTAAATGTAATCAAAACATTAAAAACGTTATATGAGTAGAATTGTGACTTCGATCTCTAAAAAAAAGCTATTTTTAATTTTTTTAATAAGTTTAATTTACCTATTGAATTTTGTTGTAGAAGTGACAAGTTTGAGAAAATCATTATTTTTGTTGATGTGGTTGCCACTTGGCATTCCACATAAGTCGTTCCGGCCGGAAATGTTCTAGTTGGAACTATTAAAAAATAGTTCCCTTCCGCTCGAAACTGTGAGGACCGACGCGATCGGTCGTACACATGACCGATTGCTTGAATCACATATAAAAAAGAATTATTTTTTCCATTAAAAAAACCAAAACAATCAACTGTGAAAATAATAAGAGTTATTTGTGCAAAAAATCATATTTTTTTTCAAATAAAGTGGCATTTTGGAGCAAGTAGGAAGATTATAAAGGGGCGAATATTTCTAATTTTGTAAAGGGGTGAAGATTTTGAATTTTTTTTTGAAAGGCATCCACCCTTTCCAAGTATGAGGAAAAGTAATTAGATATATAAAAAATTTAGTTCAAAGAACTAAATTTTGAAGATCTGCATATTTGCATGTTTTGTTTTTATGTTCAAAGCACAAAATTTTGAAGATCTAAATATTTTTTGCAATGGGGAATAAGAGGACTAGATCAAGGTTGTATGATCATAAAAGGAACGATAAGATGAAAGGTCATAAAAAACATAGTCAACAACAATCCGTTATTGTTCAAGATCAACCTGATGATGTTCAAGAAACATCTACTCAGGTACGAGATGCATTTTTTTTCTGGTATGGAAAATTTGATGGAAATGGATGAAGATAGTCTTTTCAATGAATTCCATCTAAAGATATGATACCTAAAAGCACATTAAAATTGCATTGTAATAATTTGTGAGATGATTATTTTAAAAATAAGTCTATTATTGGAAGAGCACAATTATTTGCTAAGTTATTTAGGAAAAGGGAAATGAAACCTGTTGGGTGTTGGTAATAAGAAAAGTTCTCCTAATACATTAGTAAAAGAAACTATAATTGAAAATTTACAAGAAGCATTGAATTGTATTGAGAACACAAGTTCAGGTGTTGATTTAAGTGTTGCATGTAGAGAATTGATGACTATGATTACTAGTAAGGAATTGACTCGTAAAAAACAACTTAATGCAATTTCTCATTTAATGAATGTATCTAGAAGAACTATTCAAATATACATTAGGAAGAGAAATGTGTTGGATGAAAAGATCGAAAAAAATTGGGTAAATATCTGTAAGATTCCTAGAAAAGACAAAATTTATGAAATGTAAAAAGACAGGTCATTAATTATTGGACCAACCAATCTCATGTTTCTTCCAATAGAAGGGATACTATAAAGATGATAGATGAAGATGGTAAAAAGATTACACATCCAAAAAATTTCTTAGATACAAAACAAAGTGAATCTTTTGAAGCATTCAAACAAGAATTTTCAGATGTAAAGATTTGCCAAAGGATGTTTGAGAGATTTCATCCTTTCTTTGTACACATAAATAAGGTACATTAAACTTGTTGTTGTCAAAATCATGTTGAATTTCATCTACACTTGCAATCATATAAGAAGTTGATGGCAACAATTAATCCAAATCTAGTCACTCCTACAAGTACAACATAATTTGTGGAGTCTATTTTATGTGATAAATTAGAAGATTCAAATGAGTTCAAAATACAATGTATAAAAGGTGAATGCAATGATTGTGGATTTTTGAGTAAGTTTGTGTTGCAAATTGAGAATATTGATATTCATGCACTAGTTATATGGAAGAGATTTGAATATGAGACATACCAAAGTAAGTCAAGAACTGAATCCAAAAAAATAATGTTGAAAGAGAGTGAATTGCCCTACATTTAGTTTATAGATAGATTTCGTAATATGATATATCCACATATACAACATTTTCATGGTGCAAGATGGCAAGCTAAATAGTTTCATGATTCAAAGAATTGTTTTCCACCAGGTTGTATTCTTTCAATTGTAGATTTCTCTGAGAACTATACATTTAGTCCTCACACAGAAATTCAAAGTCAATATTATCATTCTGATCAAGTTACAATATTTGTACAAGTTTTCTATAAACATGCACAATTTCATGTGGATGGTATAGAGTACTGAAAATGAATGCATTATCATCAAGGAGGTCCATTTCTATATCAGTGATGATACGTGTCATGATAGGAGCTATGTAGCACATTATTTTGGAATGTTTTTTGAAGATATTAAAGATCATAGGATAGAATGTACACAACATTGGATTTGGTCAGATGGATGTGCCGGTAAGTACATTAGATTTGAAATTGATTATTTAAGTTGTTTTCTTTATTATATACATGATTTGATTGTATATAACAAGTCAAAAGTTTAAATATATATAGTATATATGTTATTCATGTCAGGGCAATTTAAGTCTGCAAAAGCTTTTAACTGGTTATCCCTACAACATGCTCAACGTAGCATAAAGTTTTGTGGAACTTCTTTGAGAGTGGACATGGAAAAGGAGAGCATGATGGAGAAGGAGCATGTGTGAAGTGTGCACTTCGCCAACATGAACTTGCAGGTAAATTATCTTCATAGATTATATATATATATATATATTCACGTTGTTCAATTTTCTGAAGAAAGAGCTTCTGTACAGGTAACACCATACATAATTCTAATGATATTATTGAATGGTGCAAAAATCATTTTGTTGGACATGATACAACTTACAACGAGTGTAATTTTTGGGAAGTTAAAGGTATATATATATATATATATATATAATTTCTTAAGCATTCTTGGTGTTCTTGAATTATTTTTAAAATTTGTGTGTATATATATGTGTGTGTGTGTGTGTATGAAATGAACTAAAATTGAATAAATAATTTTTGTATTATCAGATATTTATCGATCAAATCCTTATAAATGTCAATCAATTAATGCTATTAGAAGTTTTCATCAAGTCATGACTACGGGATTTAGCAAGCCTCGTGTTATTCTTGCAAGAGGAAAATAATGCTTTTGTGATGATTGCATTGTGAACAACAAAGATACTCATTGTCAAAATATTGATAATGGATATGTTTTGCAATGGGAAATGAAATAATTTTACACAATGCCTCCTTACAAAGATAGTGACATTATTGATATTCATGATCCTCTATATTCAGTTGATTATAAACGTGTTTCTGATTTAGTTGTTACGTGTGCATACATGCATATTTTGTAAATTACATATGTACATGTACAAATTTTTAAATTCTTCATTAATTTAATAGTGTTCAAAATTAATTTAAAAATGTGTAATGAACTAATATTTCTTGTAATATATATACATGTACGGTCTATTTTCATAGGTGATATTTTTACAGTGGTTGCTAATCTTGACAATACAGAAAGAGTAGATTATTATCTACTGAGATGCAGACAACCAAAATGCAAGTTATTGGAATTAGTCAGTGATGATGATGGGCAACAATATCCCACTAGTTAAGTTGTTGTTGAAGGCACCTATTATAAACAAATAAAGATAGATACAAATGGTGTAACATTCATTGATTATATGCCTGGCCAAAAAGTTCTACACTACAGTAACTTAGTAATAGCAACAAGATTGCAGTTGGAGACATTGCCAAAAAGAGGAAGTGGCAACCAAAAGTGGAGGTTGCCTATTGAAGATCATGAAAAAAAATTAGAAATTATAAAAGATAGGGAGGATCCAAATTATATGTACCACAAGCTTTAAGTTCACTTGTCATGTTTGAACAAGTAAATTATATTAGATAGGTCTTATTTTGATAAACTCATATACATATTTAGATATTTCTAGACAAGTGTAGCAATTTGGATAAATTGTGGAAGTTTAGTTTTGTTGATGCATTTATTTTACGTTTTATACGTTGATTTTACATATTTTACTCTTAAATTAAATATTTTGTGTCTATGCATTGAACATGTATACATATTGATTTTAATTGTTAATTTTATTTGTGTATGGATTCATTTCATTACATGTTTTCTTAAGGGGTCATTTAAACACATGTATGGATATATTTATATTTGTACACATGCATGAATTCATTTTATTCATCTATGTATTCTTTTAATTTTGATTTACACATGTATAGTTTCATTTAATTATGTTGTATATATAGTTATGCATGTATATATAGTCTCACTAAAATGAACAACTAATTATGTTGTCTTAAGGCATTTTAAGTGGTCTTAAGGGGATTTAAGGGGATATTTGCGTCATTGATTCTTTTATATTTTTACCCATGCATGGATTTGTTTTATTCATCTATGTACATTCATTTCATTTATATTTACATATATATTGTTTCATTTAATTATGTTGTCTGTATTCATCTAATTATGTTATCCTAAGGCGTTTTAAGTGGTCTTAAGGGGATTTAAGGGGATATTTGCTTCATTGATTCTTTTAAATTTTTACACATGCATGGATTCATTTTATTCATCTATGTACATCCATTTTATTTATATTTACACATATATTGTTTCATTTAATTATGTTGTTTGGATTCATCAAATTATGTTGTCCTAAGGTGTTTTAAGTGGTCTTAAGTGGATTTAAGGGGATATTTGTGATGAATACTAAGAGGGGGGGGTGAATTAGTATACAAAAAATTACTGAACTCAAACACTTAAACAATTTAGCACTAAACAGGTATAAGAGTTTTACTAACAAACCAATTAACACTAATGCAAACCAAACAGCAAAAAAGACATTCACCCACAGAAGCACAGTCACCATAACACAAGAGATTTTGACGTGGAAACCCAAATGGGAAAAACCATGGTGAGATGAAACTCACAAGTAACTATCTACAGAATAGTAACCAGACCGGTTAAGGTCATACAATGTTCTTCACCAGAACAAATCCTATTAGGAATCTCAATCTCTGTTAGGAGATAAGTCTGATTAAAGACTACCTTGCGAGAGGATTTCAGATCCACAGTTGTGAACCACCTTATTAGAGGATTTACAAAGGCTTTGCCAGGCCTACCTGGTTAAAGGTTTTAGACTTTCTAAAGATGTGAGTAATCAACAAGTGAGTGATCTAAATACTAGCACAGTATACTTGTTAGATCCTTGATAGCTCATTGTTAATGTATTTCAGCATTACTTCAGTCTTCAATATCTCCACACTCTGTTTCTTCACACAAACCTAATCTTCTTCTATGATCGCACATACAAATACCTCATCAACCACACAAAACCCTTACAACTCCTAAAACCCTCGACATGATGTCCTTATAAAGAAATCTGATTTCATGTCGGTCCAATAGGATTACATTGGAAGTTCCTAGGTTTAGTGCATTTGGACACATTTGGTAACATGACACAAAATCACCGCCAAAGTGTCAGTGGATGATAACTCATCACAAAAATAATACCGGTTGGTAACTCATCACAGAGTAATACTGGTTCATACATTTTCCTATTACAGGTTCACATATTTTACTGATTACCAGTTTGTTAAAATGAAGACTTGGAAAAATGATAACAACCGCTTTGTTTCTTTGTACCACTTTGGGATCCTCAAACCGCTTGGGTCTTCATACCGCTTGAGATCGGTAAACACTTTCTGCAAAACACCAATAGTCTAAAGACTATAATACATGATACCGGTTTGGAACAAATACTGGTTGAGCATAACTCATACATACAAAAAGTCATCTCAAAGAAAGTGTGTGTCCATCAATGACAATCACAACATCATTATCAAAAATGTGAACAATCTTCCCCTTTGGCATTGATGGCAACACTTTGGAAAAATTTTGACATCTAAGTGTTGTATAATAAAAATATGCCATAATCAAAATTACTTCACCTAAGTATATACATTATCCCTTTTTGCAGAAAATACTATGTATACTACTCTCTTACAAAGATAAACATGAAAGCATGCATCAAAATTTTAAATATAGAATACTACTCCCTCTTTGCCAACAATGACAAAGTACAGCTGAATAACCCCTATTTCCATTAGCATTAAAATAATAAGTGTTTATGACAATAAAGAGTGAAACTTGTCAAAAACTAATTTAAAGTCTTGCATAAAGATCTTCATGGATACAAACCATGACTCAAGCAATGAGGTAGCAACCTCACTCTATTTGCATCTAGGATACCTATTCCTCCATGGCATCCAAGGTACTCATCTCTTGAGTGATTGAGATAGCATTTCTAAAGTATTTGCAGTCTTGGTAGTAGAACTAGTTGAAGTTCCTGCAAATGTCGGGTCCGGTTGCTAATCTCTAACTCTATTCTTGCAGCTTGGAGTTGAAATCAATGAACGGTTTGCCCATATGTGGTGAAGGAATCATAGGGCATCTTGAAGGTGCTTATGTATGCCTGTAAGTCAGATTGCAGTTTGTCTTTCTAAGCAAGCACATAATCACATAATAGATGGGGTTGGCATATCTTACTTAGCAGCAGATTCCCCTCATCTAGAGCATTTCTTATGTCCTTCTGTGCTTTTTGTAGTTCGGACCGGAGCTCATTTAACTTCTTCACCAAGGTAGTGTTCAGAGCCTTTTGATGCTTCTTTTGTGCACTATCTTTAGCAACATGTTCCAGGCATTGCACCTGGTACTCTACAACTGTGCATAAGAGTTTTAGTTGAGATAGAGAGGAATCGGTACATGGGAGGTTGGTACTGGGAATCAAACTAGTAAGAGTTTCCTCCACAGTTTGAATAACATCTTGCTCCTTCTTCCTCCTTAGCACTTCCAGTTGCTCTTGAGCAAGCTTAATTCTTTAGAGCAACTCCGATTCATTTGTGAATTGGAGGTCAATGGGACTAGTGATGTCAACTAGTTTGGCTTGACCACAGGTTGCCTTTGGGGTCTCCACTTGTACGCTCTTTGTTTCTTCCTCCTTGTCCTTGGTTTTTTTCTTTTCTTCTTCTGCCTTCTTTTGCTCCTCTGCTTCTTTCTTTCTTTTCTCTTCTTCCTTCTTCCTTTCTTCTTCTTCCTGCTTCTCTTCTTCTTTCTTCTCCTCTTCCTTCTTCTTCTTCTCCTCTTCATGTTTCTTCTCCTCCTCTTCCTGCTTCGTCTTCTCCTCTTATTTTCTCTTCTCCTCTTCCTATTTCTTTTCTTCTTCCTTCTTCTTCTTCTCCTCTTCCTATTTCTTCTTCTCCTCTTCCTGTTTCCTCTTCTCCTCTTCTTTTCTCTTCTCCTCTTCTTGTTTCTTTTCTTCTTCCTTCTTCTTCTTCTCCTCTTCCTATTTCTTCTTCTCCTCTTCTTGCTTCCTCTTCTCCTCTTCCTTTTTCTTCTCCTCTTCTTTTTTCTTCTCCTCTTCCTCTTTGCTCATTTTCTCCTCTTGTTTCTTTTTCTCATTCTCCGCTTGCTCTCTGTCAACCTTTTCTTTGTCCTATTTCTCCTTGTCCACTTTCTCTTTATCAGCTTTGTCCTTTGTTGTATCTGGGGTGACACTTTCACCATCCAAGGCATCAACATCAATAGGGTCTATTTGTTCAGTGACCTGTTCTCCTTCACTGTTATACACTTCATCCAGTTTTCCAGTTTCCGGTTCTTGTTCAGCCTTCTTGTTGGCTTCGGACACTTGGTTGAACATCAAAGTGGCTTGGGCATGAGAGTGGGTGTCTTTTACCACTTCAGGGACTTTCCCTTCTATCAAAAAGAGTCTCCTTCTTCTCATAAAGAAGAGGCCTTTATATTTTTCCATAACTTCATAAAGTTCTAAATTAGATACATCAGGGAAATATTGTGCAAATATTTCCTCTCTTATTTCCTGTTCCTTTTCTATGGCAATGCGCCATTTATTGTCTAAAGAATTGTATAAAGAATCTAGTGTCATAGATTTAATTTCTGATGGCGACCGATCATTAATACATAAATATTGAATGACTTCCTATTCTACTTCCTCCTCATTGTCATTCAAATCATTAAAATAATCTACTAAATCACTCAACCCTTTTCTCCTAATGTTCTTAATAGTTCTTTGACAATGTGTCAAAGGTTTGTAAGAGGAAATATCAATATTTACCGGTGTTGATGATGCCAATTCATTGTTGGTTGTCTTTGTCTTCTTCCTCGTTTGCCTAGTCTTCTTAGGCTATTCTTTAGATTCTATATCCTCTGAGTTCGGTGTGTTGCCTTTTGTCTTCCGCTTCCTCTCAAATACCTTGGTGGGTGCAACTTTCATTTTCTTCTTTGCTGGTGATCGCTTGGTCACTTTAGGACTTGCTGAAGTAATCGATACCGATGCAGATGGCACTGCCTTTCCTTTCTTCACTAAGGGTTCTTCAACTAGTGTAACCCTTTCTAGATAGGTGTTAGTTCTCTTCTTCTTAGGATCAAGCAGTGAGGAAAGTAGGGTAGAAGCATACCCATCTAGCATGTCATACATCACCTCATATCCCATAGGCTCCACTTCTTCCTTTCAGGGCTCAACCGCCTCCATTATGCACTCATTAACACAGATGATAATGCAGATATCTTCTTCATACTTATTGACAATGTCACCAGATATTCTCACCCTTTGGCTCATCTTGCGTTTGAACTCTCAAAGTGTTTGTTCAGGACTTCAGGATAACTGGCTCCAACCACTTGACTTTCTCTGATTTTCTTGGTAACCGGTTGGTTAGTAGACCACTAAATATCACAGAATCCTGAGAAATAGCCTTGGAAGTAGAAGAACAATCCAACCAATAGTTGTCCAAATTTAAATTTCAAGGCATTGTCCCAACTAATTGACTTTAGGTTCACAGGAAGTTGCCTTTGCATATAGGTGCATAAATCAAATGAGGCATCTTCCATGATCATCCTATAGGCAACATTTACCGCTGCAGCAGAGACAGAGTTGATTTTGCTAGCATAGAATGTTTGGTAACCTATCACCATGCAGGCGTATTTGACCAAGTCATCCTTGATGGTATTGACTATCATTCCTCATTGGTCACCCACAAAACCAGTGAGCTTGGTCATTTCGGCCTTGATGACCTTCTTTAGGACTGGCACTTCTCCAACATTATAGAAATAGGTGATGACATGAATCACTTCTGATGTGATGTCATGTGTCCACTCTAAATACATTTTGTCACCGTGCACTCTGCTTAGAATGATGCAAATGTGATCATCTGTAAATTCTTCAAGGAAATAGATCGCATTGTGAAGCTTCTTCTTTTCCAAGATGTTGTATTCCTATTTGATCTTCTTGTCCTTCCTATAGAATAAGCTTAACTGAGAATGGATCACTAGGGATCCTAGGTCTTCAATTTTATAGTCAATATAATCTAAAATACCTTCCTCAACTATAACACTAGGGGGTATTTGGGATAGTGCATTATATTTTGCCTTCTGTTGGATGAAATCTACTAATTCGATGGGTGCACTAGAACTAGAGTGCGATGTAGAAACCATGACAAATAGAGAAACTCAAAAAATGCCTTCGCAAGTCAAAATTTAGGGCTTGCAAATTCTGCTTCGCCACACACTACTTTAGTTGCTAGATTACCGCTTTGAGTTCTACACTTGACCGATTGATATTATCTTCTTATTCTTCTTCAAGGTTTTGAAATCTCTCTGAATTGCAAGACAAATAGCCTTTTGTCATTGTTGGCATTTTTGATGATTATGTTGTGATTGTCATTGATGGACACACACTTGCATTGAGATCACATTTATATGTATGAGTTATGCTCAATTGGCATTTGTTCCAACTGGTATGATGCATTATAGTTTTTAGACTATTGGTGTATTGCAGAAAGTGTTTACCAATCTGAAGTGGTATGTTGACCCCAAGTGGTTTGAGGATCTCAAGCGGTATGAAGGATCAAAGCGTCCCAATCTCCCTTTTTGTCAAATCGGTAATACTTTGTGATGAGTTACCAACTAGCATTTTGTGATGAGTTACCATCCACCGATTGTTTGACGGTACCAACACTTTAACGGTGCTTTTTGTGTCATGTTATAGAATATGTCTAGATGCATTGAACCTAGGAAATTGTAATGTAATCCTATTGGACTGACATGAAATCAGATTCCTTTATAAGGACATCAGGTCTAGGGTTTTATGTTGTTGCTAGGGTTCAAGGTGGTTGATGAGTTAGAGATAGTGTGAATGTGTTGAAGACTAAAGTAATTCTGGAATGCATTAGGAATGAGCTATCAAGGATCTAACCAAGCAATTTGTGCTATTTGCTAGATCACTCACTTGTTGATTACTCACATCTTTGACAAGTCTAAAGCCCTTAACCGAGTAGGCCCAAAAGACTTTTGTAAATCCTCTAACAAGGTGGTTCACATCTGTGGATCTAAAATCCTCTAGCAAGGTAGTCTTTAATTGGACTTATCTCCTAACAAAGATTGAGATTCCTAACATGATCTATTCTGGTAAAGAACATTGTATGACCTTAATCGGTCTAGTTCCTATCCTACAGATAGTTACTTGTGAGTTCCATCTCACCGTAGTTTCTCCCATTTGGGTTTCCACATCAAAATCTCGTGTTATGGTGTTTGTGCTTCTGTGGGTGAATGCATTATTTGCTATTTGGTTTATATGTGTGCTAACCAGTTTGTCTACTAAACTGTTTTTCTGGTTTACTGTTAGTCTACTAAAGTGTTTAAGTACAGTGATTTTTGGCATACTAATTCACCCCCCCCCCTCTTAGTATTCATCAATTGGTATCAGAGCCCACCTTTCTATAAGTCTAACCACTTGGAAAGAGATATGGGGGACTATACTATGAGGGAACTTACTCATCGGCTCACTCAGTCTGAGCAAGCCTATGATGATCTTATGGTCAAATATAAGGCCTCTCAACCAAAAAGGAGAGAACATGCTAAAAAGATGATGGACCTATCTGAAAATAGTTCTTCTAATGAAGCGAACATGGAAGCCCTAATTCAGGAAGTAGAAAAGTTGAATGACTCCAATTCCAAACTAAGAAAGGAGTTGGAAGGACTGACTATTCGAATGTGCCAAGAGCTTGGGAACTGGAGGAAAGCTGAAGATCTGGTAAAAGATAAAGATCATGAAATCTCCAAGTTGAAGCAAGAGATTAGTGCCCTAACTGCTCAACTCCATGCGAGCAAAGTGGAAAAGGAAGACATGCAAGGAGAACTGAACATGGCCATCTCTAAGAATGCAAACCTGATGGAAACAAATGTTGCTATTTCCAAAGAACTCTTCGAGTGAAAGGAAATACTTGCTAAGTTCAACAAGAGTACTGTTAAGCTAGAGAAAAAGCTTGAATCAATCAAACCTGTCAAGAATATTGATGGACTTGGTTACTCCAGTCATGAGAAAGGTGAGACCTCTAGTGCAAATGTTGAAGCATCAAAGAGGCAACTGGCATTCAAAGGTAAAGGTAAGAAAAAGTTCAAACCTGTTTGCTTTAACTATCTTAAAGAAGGACATACTGCTAATGTATGTAGGAGTAAGGCTTATAATAAATTTCCTTATTTTCTAAATGATAAGCCTAGATCCTATAGATTCAATGGTAATTGTTATGCATGCAACAAGTTTGGGCATAGAGAATCTGAATGCAGGTCTATTATGAACAACTCTGGAAGATATCCTCAGAGGACTCAAGGAGTTGGTCTGGAACCTTTTGTGAACCGGAACCACAACTAGTTTAATGCCTTTAATCATTAGTCAAGAAGTGGTGGCTATCAAGCAGCAACCGGATGGAGAGAAAACTATTTGATCTATCATGGTCATGGTCACACAATTGCAAAATGCAGGAGAAAGAATGGTAACATGAATAATGGACCTTGGAGAGCACCTAGAATTGTCTAGTATCATTGCAACAAACCGGGTCACATTATGAGATTCTACAGAACAAGAAAGAACATATCGGATGACATACTGGTCACTCCAGAAGGAAAGATTGATATTGACACTGTTCAAGCGGATATGAACAAAACCTGGAAGAAGAAACCAGGAGTGTTGCAAGAAGAACTGGTTTCTACACCTAGTGTGGAAATAACAGAACTGACAAACTAAGCATCAGAAAAGCTTAGGGGGAGAAAACGGTGAAACACCCCTAGTTTTTACCAGTAAAAGACCTTAACCGATATGTGATACCTGTCATTTGGCAGAAGACCGAAAATAGTAATAGGCAAATTAGGGTTTATGCCCTAATGGTGAAGCATTTATTATGGTAGGTGAGGAATATGTTTCAAAGGAATTTTCAAATCATTTCTCACTATCATTTTTCAAGCGAAGAAGTTTTTCAAGTGCAGAGCAAATAAAAAGTGACTTGTGTTGCGATTTAAAGAAATCTTGAAACCTTGAAGAATATTTAGAAGCAAATATCAAACGGTCAAGAGAAGAACTCAAAGTGATGATTCAGCAACCGACGAAGTGTGAGGTTAAGTGGAATTTGCAAGCCCTAAATTCTTGATTTTTGAAAGGTGTTTCTTGAGTTTTCTATTTTATCATGGCTTCCACATCTCATGATAGTTCTAGTGCAACTGTTGATTCTATGGATTTCATACAACAAAAGTTGAAATATAATGCGTTGTCTCAAGTACTAGCTGGTGTTATAGTAGAAGAAGGGATTTCTGATTACATAGACTACAAAATCGAAGACCTAAGGTCTCTTGTGATCCATTCTCAGCTAGGTCTATTCTATGGGAAGGATAAAAAGATCAAACCAGAGTATAGCATCTTGGAGAAGAAGAAACTTCATAATGCGGTTTACTTCCTAGAGGATTTCATAGATGACCACATTAGAATCATTCTAAGCAGAGTTCATGGTGACAAGATGTATCTTGAGAGAACACATGATATCACACCAGAAGTGATTCATGTTGTCACTGATTTCTACAATACAGGGGAAGTACCAGCCCTAAGGAAGGTCAGCAAGACTGAAATGTCCAAGCTCACCAGTTCAGTGAGTGACTCACGTGGCATGACCGTCAACTCAATCAAGGATGATCTGGTCAATTATGTCTGCATGGTGATAGGTTCCCAGACGTTCTCTGCTAGCAAAATTAACTCTGTATCTGCTACAGCAGTAAATGTCGCTTATAAGATGATCAAGGAGGATGCATCATTTGATCTCTGCACCTATATGCAAAGACAACTTATGTTGAATCTTAAGTCAATCAAACATGACAATGCACTGAGATTCAAGTTTGGACAACTAATGGTAGGGTTATTCTTCTACTTCCAAGGTTATTTCCCAGGAGTTGGAGATATTCAGTGGTCTGCCGACCAACCGATTACCAGGCAGATCAAAGAGAGCCTGCAAGCAGTTGGAACCGATTACCCTAAAGTTCAGAACAAGTACTTTGATGAGTTCAGGCGCAAGATGAGCCAAAGGATAAGGATATCCAATGACATTGTCAAGAAATATGAAGAGGATATCTACTTTATCATCAATGTGGATGAATGCAGAATGGTGGTCATTGAGCCCAGACAGGAAGAAGTGGAGCCTATGGGCTATGAGGTGATGTATGATATGCTGGACGAGTATGCTTCTACCCTAATTGCCTCACCCCTTGATCCTAAGGAAAAAAGAACCGACACCTATTTGGAAAGAGTTGCATCAGTTATAAAACCCTCTAAAAAGAAAGGAAAGGTAGTGCCTTCAACATTGGCACTGGTTACTGCAACCAGTCCCAAAGTGACCAAGCGGTCACTAGTTAAGAAGAAACCGGAAGCAGCACCTACAAAAGTCTTCAAGAGGAAGCGGAAGACAAAATGCAATACACCTAACTCAGAAGAAACTATGTCAGAAGAACTGCCTAAGAAGAAGATTAGGCAAACAAAGAAAATGACAAAGAATGAACTAGCATCATCTACATCGGTAAATATTGACATTTCTTCTTACAAACCTTTGACACATTGTCAAAGAACTATAAATAACATTAAGAGAAAAGTGTTGAATGATTTAATTGATTGTTTTGATGATTTCATTAATGATGAAAAGGAAGCAGTTGAATAGGAAATCATTAAGTATTTGTGTGTTAATGACCGGTCGCCTTCAGAAATTAGATCTGAGACACCGGATTATTTGAACAATTCTTTAGAGAATAAATGGTGCATTTCCATAGAAAAGGAACAGGAAATGAGGGAGAAAATATTTGCTCAACATTTTCCTGATGTATCCAATTTAGAACCTTTTGAAGTTATGAATAAATACAAAGGCCTCTTCTTCATGAGAAGAAGAAGACTCCTATTATTGGAAGGAAAGGGTCAAGAAGTGATCAAGAATACACATACTCTTGCTCAAGAATCTCTTAAGATGCATCAAGTGGCTGAAGCCAACAAGAAGGCTAAGCAAGAACCGGCAATAAAAAAACTGGATGAAGTGTTTGATAATGAAGGAAACCTAGTTACTAAACCTACGGAAACTATTGATGTCGATTCTCTAGATATAGAGGATTTTGCTCAGGATACACCATCAGAAGTAACAAGACAGGAGAAGCAGGCAGAACAAGTAGATAAGAAGAAGAAAGTAGAGGAGGACAAAGAAGAGGAGAAGAGAAAGGAAGCGGAGAAGGAAAAGAAGAAGGATGAAGAGGAGAAAAGAAAAAAGGAAGAGGAAAAGAAGAAGGATGAAGAGGAGAAGACAAAGAAGGAAGAGGAAAAGAAGAAGGGTGAAGAGGAGAAGAGAAAAATGGAAGAGGAAAAGAAGAAGGATGAAGAGGAGAAGAGAAAGAATGAAGAAGAAAAGAAGCAGAAAGATGAAGAAAAGAAAAAGGAAGAGGAGAAGAAGCAACAGGAAGAGGAGTAGAAGAAAAAGGATGAAGAAGAAGAGAAGCAGAAGAAAGAAGAGAAAAGGAAAACATAAGAAGAGGAAAAGAAAAAGATAGAAGAGGAAAAGTTAAGAGCTACAGAGAAAGAAGAAGCGGCAAAAAGCACTTAGATGGAGACTCCAAAGGCAACTGGTAGTCAAGCCAAACTGGCTGACCTCACCAGTCCTATAGATCTCCAGTCTACAAACAAAATGGAGCTACTACAGAGCATTAAAGTTGCTCAAGAACACCTTGAAGCGATAAGGTGGAAGAAGGAGCAAGATGTGATCCAAGCTACGATGGACACTCTTACCGATTTGTTACCTGGCACAAACCTCCCCAATACTGATTCATCACTGGCCCAATTGAAGTTCCTATGCACCATAGTGGATGATCAAGTGCAGAGCCTAGAAAAGGTAGTAGAAGAAAATGCCAAGAAAGAGCATCAAAAGGCTCTCAACATTTCCCTAGTGAAGAAGCTAAATGAGCTCTAGTCTGAATTGCAAAAAGCTCAAAAAGATATAAGGAATTCTCTGGATGAGGGGAATCTACTATTGAGTAAGATTTGCCAACCCCATCTCTTTTGTGATGATGTGCTTGTACAGAAGCAAAAGCTACAATCTGACTTGTAGTTATACATAAGCACCTTCAAGCCACCTTATGTCTCTTTTACAAGTTATGGGCAAACCGTTCACTGGTTTCATATTCAGTCTACCAAAATAGAGTTGGAAATCAGCAACCAGACTCGAGATTTGTAGGAACTACAACTGGTTCTACTCCCACGCCTGCAAATACTTTAGAAATGTTATCTCAATCTGGATGCCTTAACGGTGACTCAAGAGATGAGCACAATAGACGCCATGGAAGAACAAGTCTCCCAGATGCAGATAGAGAAAGAAGTGGCTACCTCCCTACTTAAGTCCTGGTCCTTATCTATGAAACAATTTTTGTAGGACTTCAAATCAGTTTTTGACAAGTTTTACTCTTTACTGTCATAAACACTTATTCTTTTAATACTAATGAAATAGGGTTTGGTCTGCAATATTATTTTTGTCATTGTTGGCAAAGGGGGAGAAGTATAAATTTTGAATGTTTTGATGTATACTTTCATGTTATTTCGGTTAAGAAGTAGTATACATTGTATTTTCTGCAAAAGGGATAGTGTATATGCTTAGGGGGGGTAATTTTGATTATGGCATATTTTTTTGTTGTAAAACGCTTAGATGTCAAAATTTTCCTAAGTGTTGCCATCAATGCCAAAGGGGGAGATTGTTGGCATTTTTGATGATTATGTTCTGATTGTCATTGATGGACACACACTTGTATTGAGATCACTTTTATATGTATGAGTTATGCTCAACCGGCATTTGTTCCAACCGGTATGATGCATTATAGTCTTTAGACTATCAGTGTATTACAGAAAGTGTTTACCGATTTGAAGCAGTATGTTGAACCCAAGCGATTTGAGGATCTCAAGCGGTACAAAGGATCAAAGTGGAAGAATGACATATTTCCTAGTCTTCATTTTTGTCAAACTAGCAACTAGTATTTTGTATGAACTGGTAATACTCTGTGATGAGTTACCAACCGACATTTTATGATGAGTTACCATCCATCGATTGTTTGATGGTGCCGATACTTTAATGGTACCTTTTGTGTCATGTTATAGAATATGTCTAGATGCATTGAACTTAGGAAATTATAATGTAATCCTATTGGACTAACTTGAAATCAAATTCCTTTATAAGGACATCATGTCTAGGATTTTATGTTGTTGCTAGGGTTCAAGGTGGTTGATGAGTTAGAGATAGTGTGAATGTGTTGAAGACTAAAGTAATGCTGGAATGCTTTAGGAATGAGCTATCAAGGATCTAACCAAGCAATCTCTACTATTTGCTAGATCACTCACTTGTTGATTACTCACATCTTTGACAAGTTTGAAGCCCTTTACCGGGTAGGCCCAAAAACCTTTTCTAAATCCTCTAACAAGGTGGTTCACATCTGTGGATCTAAAATCCTCTAGCAAGGTAGTCTTTAATTGGACTTATCTCCTAATAGAGATTGAGATTCCTAATAGGATCTATTCTGGTAAAGAACATTGTATGACCTTAACCGGTCCGGTTCCTATTCTACAGATAGTTACTTGTGAGTTCCATCTCATCGTGGTTTTTCCAATTTGGGTTTCCACATCAAAATCTCTTGTGTTATGGTGTTTGTGCTTCTATGGGTGAATGCATTATTTTCTATTTGGTTTGCATGTGTGCTAACCGATTTGTTTGCTAAACTGTTTCACCGATTTACTGTTAGTCTAGTAAAGTGTTTAAGTACAGTGATTTTCAGCATACTAATTCAACCCCCCCTCTTAGTATTCATCAATCACTCTGCACTTGAAAACTTCTTCGCTCGCAAACTGATAAGTGAAAATGACTTGAAAATCCCTTTTAAACGAATTCTTCACCCACCATAATAAATGCTCCACCATTAGGGCGTAAACCCTAAGTTTCCTTTTACCATTTCCGATCTTCTGCCAATTGAAAGGTATCACATACCAGTTAAGATATTTTACCGGTGTAAACTAGGGGTTCAAAACATTTCATCGATGTGCTCCCCCTAAGCTTTTCTGTAGCTTAGTTTGCCAGTTCAAAGATTTCCACACTAGATGCAGAAACCGGTTCTTATTGAGACACTTCTTCTGGCTTCTTTTTCCAGGTTTTCTTCATATCTGCTTGAATAGTTTCAACATCAATCTTTCATTCTAGAGTGACCGGTATATCATCTGATATATTCTTTCTTGTCCTGCAAAATCTTGTTGTATGACCCGATTTGTTGCAATGATAGGAAACCATTCCAGGTGCTCTGCAAGGTCCATTATTCATGTTTCCATTCTTCCTTTTGTATGTTGCAGTAGTGTGACCATTACCATGACAAATCAAATAGGTTTCTCTCCATCCAGTTATTGCTTGATAGCCACCTCTTCCTGACTGATGATTATAGGTATTAAACCAGTTTGGATTCTGGTTCCCAGAGGGTTTAGGAAAAATTCCTTGACTCCTTTGAGGGTACCTTCCGATGTTGTGCATGACAGACCTGCATTCGAATGCTCTATACCCAAACTTGTTGCATGCATAACAATTTCCATTTAATCTATTGGATCTAGGCTTATTATTTAGAAAGTAAGAAAAATTATTGTAAGCCCTGTTTCTACATACATTAGCAGTGTGTCCTTCCTTGAGACAATTAAAGCAAATAGGTTTGAACTTTTTCTTACCTTTATCCTTTGATTTCGATTGCTTCTTTTATGATAAACTTTTTGCTCCAGAGGTCTCACCTTTCTCATATTCAGAGAAACCAAGTCCATTAGTATTCTTTACCGGTTTATCTTATTCAAGTTTTTGCTCTAACTTAGCGACACTCTGATTGAATTTGGCAAGTATCTCCTTTGATTCAGTGAATTCCTTGGTAATAGCAGCATTGGATTCCTTCAAGATTGCATTCTCAGAAATTGCCAAGTTTAGTTCACCTTGCATTTCTTCTTTTTCCACTTTACTCTCTTGGAGATGAGCGATAAGTGCACTGATTTCTTGCTTCAGCTTGGAGATCTCATGATCTTTGTCTTTTACCAGATCTTCAACTTTCCTCCAGTTCTCAAGCTCTTGACACATCCTGATAGTCAGTCCTTCCAATTCCCTTCTTAGGTTGGCATTAGACTCATTTAGTTTTTCAACTTCTTCAACTAGGGCTTCCATGTCCGCTTCATCAGAGGAACTATTTTTAGTAAGATCCATCAGTTTCTTAGCATGGTCTCTTCTTTTTTCCAAAGAGGCCTTATACTTGACTTTGAGTTCATCATAGGCTTTCTCAGTCGGAGTGATCCAATGAGTAAGTTCCCTCATAGTGTATTCCCCCATATCTCTTTCCAAGTGGTTAAACTTATAGAAAGGTCGACTTTGTACCAATTCATGAATACTAAGAGGGGGGAGTGAATTAGTATACAAAAAATTACTGAACTCAAACACTTAAACAGTTTAGTAGTAAACCAGTATAACAGTTTTACTAATAAACTAGTTAACACAAATGCAAACTAAACAACAAAAAAAACATTCACCCACAGAAGCATAGTCACCATAACACAAGAGATTTTGACATGGAAACCCAAATGGGAAAAACCATGATGAGATGAAACTCACTAGTAACTATCTGTAGAATAGTAAACAGACCAGTTAAGGTCATACAATGTTCTTCACCAGAATAGATCCTGTTAGGAATCTTAATCTCTGTTAGGAGATAAGTCTGATTAAAGACTACCTTGTGAGAGGATTTTAGTTCCACAGTTGTGAACCACCTTGTTAGAGGATTTACAAAGGCTTTGTCAGGCCTATCCAATTAAGGGTTTTAGACTTGCCAAAGATGTGAGTAATCAACAAGTGTGTGATCTAAATACTAGCATAGTATACTTGGTTAGATCCTTGATAGCTCATTGTTAATGCATTTCAGCATTACTTCAGTCTTCAAAATCTCCACACTCTATTTCTTCACACAAACCTAATTTTTTTTGTGATCGCACATGAAAAAACCTCATCAACCACACAAAACCCTAATAGCTCCTAAAACCCTAGACATGATGTCCTTATAAAGGAATCTGATTTCATGTCGGTCCAATAGGATTACATTAGAAGTTGCTAGGTTTAGTGCATCTAGACACATTTGGTAACACAACACAGAATCACCACCAAAGTGTCGGTGGATGATAACTCATCACAAAAATAATACTGGTTGGTAACTCATCACGGAGTAATACCGGTTCATACATTTACCTATTACCGATTCACATATTTTACTGATTACTGGTTTGTCAAAATGAAGACTAGGAAAAATTATAACAACCGCATTGTTTCTTTGTACCGCTTTGGGATCGTTGATCTGCTTGAGGTCTTCATACCGCTTGAGATCGGTCAACACTTTATGCAAAACATCGATAGTCTAAAGACTATAATACATGATACCAGTTTTGAACAAATATCGGTTGAGCATAACTCATACATACAAAAAGTGATCTCAAAGAAAGTGTGTGTACATCAATGACAATCACAACATCATCATAAAAAAGGCCAACAATTTGCACCATTGATTCTTTTATATTTTTACACATGCATGGATTCGTTTTATTCATCTATGTACATTAATTTCATTTATATTTACACATATATTATTTCATTTAATTATGTTGTTTGTATTCATCTAATTATGTTATCCTAAGGTGTTTTAAGTGGTCTTAAGGGGATTTAAGGGGATATTTGCATAATTGATTCTTTTATATTTTTACACATTCATGGATTCATTTTATTCATCTATGTACATTCATTTTATTTATATTTATTATTTATATTTACACATATATTTTGTCATTTAATTATGTTATTTGGATTCATCTAATTATGTTGTCCTAAGGTGTTTTAAGTGGTCTTAAGGGGATTTAAGGGGATATTTGCATCATTGATTCTTTTATATTTTTACACATGCATGGATTCGTTTTATTCATCTATGTACATTCATTTCATTTATATCTACACATATATTGTTTCATTTAATTAAGTTGTTTGGATTCATCTAATTATGTTGTCCTAAGGTGTTTTAAGTGGTCTGAAGGGGATTTAAGGGGATATTTGCATCATGGATATAAGTTCATTAAATTTTCTAAGTTCATTAAACATGTACATAAACACTTAACTAAAATGAACAACTAAATTAAATTTTAACAACTAAATTTGTTTAATAATGAACAATTAAAATATACATAAACACTTAACTTTCACATACACATGTACAATTAACTAGACCACTTAACTAAATTCAAATGACTTAGTGATTCTATCATTTAAATACTTAACTTTTAAAAAAGCAATCTATCTATATATTTAAACATGCAAAGTAGTACAAAATGTAGATCTATCTAACACATACACATATATGTCTATGAAGTGTAGATCTATCTAACACACACACACACACACACACACACACACACACACACACACACACACACACACACACACACATGAAATATGGAAAATAAATATCTAGTACACATACACATATGAAATTTCTAGTAAACATGTACAAATATATGAAATGTCTATAAAATATGTGCACATGCGCGCGCACACACACACACACACATATATTTATAAAGAATGGGTCACTCGAGGCCCTATCTTGAAGCATGCCCTGATCCATGTGCCTACAATAGAGTATGCACGCATAAAATCATACATTAAACATTTAATTTGAATGTACTAGAGTAAAAAGAATTAAGTAACATAGATTATGAGAATTTGTACATAGAAAAAAATACATTTGAAGAGTCTCTAACATCACCACCATGTGCATGAAGGATTCTAGGACATTTATGTGATGAGGAGCTCAACCTGTGTGATAGTGGTGCATCCTACAATGTTGAAATTTTGTTAGATATACATGTACACATATATTTATAACTTGCAAACTAACCCTTTAAAAATAGAATTTAAATATTTAAGATGTTAGGGTTCCCACAGATACTGAGAGGGGGGGTGAATCAGTATCTGACTAGTAACGAAATTTTCTTAAAACAGAACATGCAGAACATAAAGTAACAGTATACTGGTATGCAAGAATTAATGTAATTAACAGAATCAAAAACATCCACATGAAAAGAACACCATAACACAAGATGTTTAACGAGGAAACCCAGTGTAGGAAAAACCTCGGTGGGATTTGTGACCCACAATATTCACTTACTGGCCAATAAGAGAATATTACTTACAATAGGGGCCTGCACCTATAGGAAGGCCAACTGCCTAGAGCACACTGCTCAATAAGAAGTCACACTGACTTACAATGAGGATTATGCAAATCCAATGATCTGTACTACTTTACAATAGCATCTTCAATGCCAGATTCAGTACCAGTTCTTGCACTATTCTTTACATATACCCTTGACCTACAATTCACACATTAGGTCTACCTTATAATTTTCTTTATGCTTCCTATCCATATCCTACAAATGACTACAATAATCTCTTTTATATACAAGAGTCATTTTGCAATTTGCCAAGTTGGCTTACAATAATAAACAAAATATTACATATCAAAAATCCTGTCGGCCTCTGTGTCGGTATACATCTTTTCTTTTGTGCCAGTGCTGGTGTAGAGTGATCTTGTTGATGTCGATATAATGTCTTGCCGGTGTCATAGGATTGCAAGGTTGCCTATGTAATGTTGTGCCAGTATAATGTCTTGTCGGTGCCATAGGATTGCAAGGTTGCCTGTGTAATGCTTTGCCAGTATAATGTCTTGCCGGTGTCATAGGATTGCAAGGTTACCATCAATGACAAAACCTTCAATCACACACAATGTCTCATTGGAGTGTCCATATGCCAACAATCTCCCCCTTTGGCATTGATGGCAACACTCATGAGAAATTTTAAAAAGATATCCAAAAATGTGTAGACCAAAAATGTTACCAAAAATGTGAGAACTCCCCCTGAGCATATGATCCCTGTGTTTTCAAATTTCTCATCCTACTACTCCCCCTTTGGCATCAATGACAAAGGTTAGTAGAGTTTGTAGTTGTACCAGTCTATAACCTCAACCTTGTACTTGGGTAGTTATTATTTGAAGAAGATCTCCCAAAATTAAGTTTATACCATCCATAAACTTCTTACTGTCTTTTACTGTTGTCTCAGTTCTATTTACTGTACCGGTGAGATATTGCAAGTGCTCTGCCGGTGTTTTGCTACCCTGTGTTAGTGCCTCTGAGATTTCCTTCCACAGAGATGCTAAATATTCCAATCTTGGACTTAGTTTAGATCTCAAGAGTTTTGCCTTGTTTATTATTTTTTCTTTTTCTCTTTCCAATTTGAGTACTTCTTCCTCAAAATTTGTTATCTTTTCTTCAAAAGCTGATAATGAATCAGGTGAGTTGAAAAAATTGTCTGCAAGTTTGTTTATCTCATCATATGTCTTGCTTATTTTCTTGTCTACATCTGTAGTCAAAAAGTTTGTTTTACATGTATCTTTATACAGGTTTTTGTACTCTTTTAACAAATTACACAGTTTCGGTAGAAGTGTGTCAAACTCCCTGTTATACTTCTTTATTCCTTCCTCAAAGAATTTCTATTTCTCTTTTTCTACAATTTCCTTTATAGTTTCTACCTTTGTTTGCTCAAAATTTCCAGAAATATATTTACAAAGTGTATCCAACTGGCCTAAAGAATCTTTATTGTCTATATTTCAATTAGGAGATATTGATTTCAAAAATGGAATCGAATCATCTATCGCTTTATAAGCTTGTGAGCTATAATCAGTTATTTTCTTGATAGATTCAAGTAATACCTCAGTCACATTTGATGGTGACCCAACAAACTGAGTACCGATGGAAGTGACCAAGCTTGTATTGACCTCTGGTAGGTCTGTTTGTGTCTGCATTTCTTTAAGCACTGGTTTTCTTGCTTCATTTCTTACCGGTGGCATCTGTTCTGAAGCCTTTAGCTCTATTGGTTGCTCTGTTTGTGTTTCAAATTCCATCTTTTTCTCTATATATAATGTAGGTTGCTCTATGTTTCCTATTATCAGAGGCTCTTTGGCTATACCTGATTTATTTGTTGTATCCTTATCTACCACTATGTTGATCTTCTGAGTATCAACATTCACAGTATATAGGACTTCAGGATTAGGATTATTATCCTCTATATCCATACTCTCAACTGTCGGTTGATCTTCAGTAGTTGTTGTTTTTACCGGTGGAGTATTTAGAGGAGGTGGGGGTAAGTTGTCTCTAATTTTGATACTTGGTGGTCCACCAACTTTACCTTTCGCTTTGTCCTTCTGATATACCAGAATGAGCTTAGGATTCCTATATTCTTCTTGTTTTTCTTTTTCAACCAAGAATATATCCCAACCATTTTCTGTTTCCTCTGAAACCACTGATCATCTATGTTATACCTTCTCTAGTGTGTCCTTTTGTTTTGTTCATTTTGCGCTCCCCCCCATTAGGGGGGTGCTTGTCCCTTGTCCTA
This sequence comes from Cryptomeria japonica, assembly GCF_030272615.1. NCBI lineage: Eukaryota > Viridiplantae > Streptophyta > Pinopsida > Cupressales > Cupressaceae > Cryptomeria > Cryptomeria japonica. The sequence goes on from NC_081413.1 coordinate 162,893,516, forward strand.
TTAGGCCTGCCCTGGCTGAAGGGAAGGGGCCCTCCCAAGAGGGGCCCACCCCTGAAGACAAAGGGCAGGTCCCGTTTTGGCCTGACCTGATGGCTGAAGGAAAGGGACCCTCCCAAGAGGGGCCCTTCCGTTCAGACGAAGGGCAGGATTGATACTTGTACCAGCCAAGAAAAATCGCTTTCCCCTTGTTCCCCTCCCTTGTCTTTCTTTTCTCTTGTTCTTGTTCCTCGTCCCTTGTCTCTTGTTCTTGTTCTTCTCTTTCCTTCCTTTTAGTCATTTCTAATTATAAGTATTTGTTTCTTGCTCTTGTTCTTGTCCTATCTGAGACAACTCTAATTCTTCTATCCATATGTCATTTCTTGTTGTACCTTGTTCCCCGAGGCCAGATACCCTGACATCAGGAGGGGTATTGATTAGGCCTCGCCATTCTCAAACTATGTCTGAGGATGTAGCCTCCCCCTGTTCCTATTTCTCTACTATTTACCTCATAAAAACTACCCAGTCAATTGTTCCCATTTCTTAGGGGGGTGCCCGAAGTGGCAGGGCGCTCTCAAATTCTCGATCACCATTTTTCATTTTTCAACTCCTGAATTGCACTTCATGCCCCATCCTCCCATGAAGTTTCTTACCACATGGAGGTGCTCCGCTTCTCTCCTACAGTGAAACCCAACCATTACCCCACCCCTCCCTTCCATCACTACCCCTAATTTTTCAACCCCTAGTTTTGCCTATGTCCACTAAAGACTCTTGACTGCCCAATGATTCAACACCTCTTCGATTCATTCAGGAATGTACATTTGTAGTAGCCGGGGTGCCCCCCCCCCATTCTAGTTGTTGAATAGTAGGGTGTTCCAAATCATGGGTGGGATTTTGGATCAGATGAGATTAGATCAAGCCCTCTCGAGAATCCTTGTGGTTGGGAGATGGTGGACCAGATCCTACGGAGAAAACACTCCTTCCTTGGAGCTAGCTCCCAACTGGTCAATCACCTCCTCCAACTAGATCCTCCCACCCCTGTGGGTGATAGAGTTGGTGGAGATGGGATACTTGACTCCCAATTGTTGGCATTCCCTTTCAGTCAAATCATTGATACTCCCATATCCCTTTTGGGTGCACTGAAATAGCGGGAGGGTCATGGCCTCATTAGTTGCCCTTCTAGATTGCGAAGGGAGGAGATCGTGAGCAGTTGAGTGCCCCACCCAGAATTGGGATAGGCCTAGCCCCCTCCTACCGCAGTCGAGTCAAATGTTGGCACCTACCCACATATGTTCTCAACCATGCCAGAGGGTTCCCCGAGTGATTCATTGGGCCATGCTCGGGTTGACCAAACACAGATAGATCTAGTGAGGGCACAGTCCAAGGTCCTACTATTTGAGTTGAAGTTGCGTCAAGAAACAATAGCACCGGGGGCACACGAACCACCTCCCACCCACCCCTTCAAATAGTAGGGCACACACCATTGTAGGTTATTCGCTTCTCAAAAATAGATGCCAGTTATCCTGTACCAGGGCCCCAGCCTTTTGAGATTCGGATCAGTTGGTCGAGTGGGGAGTGTCGGGAGATGGGAGATACAGGCATGCCCTATTGTTTCTTTAGGCTTCTCTTCTTGACCTCAGTGCTATGGGTGGTAAATTACCAAGGGACGGAGGTATCAGCTGCCGGGGATGGTCAAACTCTCGAATTGATCGAGTTGGTGCTGACTGGCAGGAGTCTAGAACCTCATCGTACTCCTCAGATAGTAAATCGGGTGAGTAGGGAGCGGATTTCATAGAGTTGGAAACAACCAAGCATTCTCTTATGGCAAATGGATGGGTGGATATGTGGATTAGCCACTTTCAATTCATCGGCGGGGCCACTCAATTGTGATCCCGTTTGAGTACTACAGACAATAAGGAAGAGGCGATGGTCTGGGAAGGTCCGAGTATCACCGCTTGGGTTCGCCCTACCCTCCAATTCAAGTTGTAGGGGATGAGAATAGCTATTAGGTAGGAGGTGTATTACCACTGGGATAATGGCGTAGTGGCAATTGCAATAGTAGTAGCACCGCAACGGGAACAGCTTGAGCAACTGGGGTCACGAACAGGGGTGCACCCCACACAACAGTTGCAGAGTCCCAGTGGAACAGGTTCACTAGATAGGCGATAAACGGTTCAAACTCTACCTGGTCTAAAGCTGATTTTGGGGAGTGCCTAGTTGTGGATCCATTGATAGAGAAAGAAGCACTAGCAACTTCTTTTGCGATTGACCCAGCTCCCAATCGGCGCTATAGCTTGGAGACCCCCGCCGATAAGTCAACTTTTATATGCTCCAGCATTGGCACGTGTTCCTATAAGTCTATGTTCCAGAAGACTGCTAGATTCGAAATGACATGGTTCAAACACCAATGAGGAGCATGTCAAAGCAATGGGGTTCCGCCAATTAATCAGCTTGCTAGAATAAGCAAGGTTGAATGGTTGCAATGGTTGAGTGCTGGGGAACTCTACGAAATGCTCCGTAGCTCTCCATCTGATATTTGACTCTGCATTACTATTTACGCATCGATGAGGTATAGGGGTATCGCACCCAATGATCTGGATCTAGGGTGGAGATCTATTATGGAAACCCATAACCTGATGCCATCAGTGAAATTTGCTGGTGTACAGTGGAAAAAACTGTCCGATTGGCCTGAGCTATCAGATCATCAATTTCCTTAGGTGAGTTAATCAGGTATACTGCAAGTAGTTTTTCTATTTTAATTTTCTTATCCAATTCAATTATTCCTTGCCTTCTGGCCTCAAGTCTTTTGTATAGTTCATCAGGAATTTCATTTAAGACTTGCATCAAAAACTTTTTATACATATCCATGTGTAATATTACACTCTCCTCAACTTGCCCTTTCTCATCATCCAATAGGGTGTCATAAATTTTCCCTATGTTCTTTAGTTTACCTTCCTCTGTGATCTCATTCAGTAATATGTCAAGAGGGGCCAAGTCTGTGTTTATCTTTTTCTTCTTTTTGGGTGTTAGCTTCTTTTTAGGTGTGACTTTTCTGACCGGAGATCTCACAGCTTGTTGCTTCTGCCTTGTCCTTCTAGGTGAAGGAGTGGTTGCCGGTGAGGGGTCTCTTTTCCTAACAACTCTTTTGAAAGTTGCTAGCATATCTCCTTCTGAGGAAGTACCTACCGGTGATAGATGAGCTTCAGGTTGTTGGGCTGCCAAACTCATCTTCAGTTATGCCGGTTTTCTTTAATACATCTTCCTTTATGGCTTTTGCTTGTCTGGATCCTTTTCTCACAAATGCCTCAACCTTTTTCACTCTCTTCTTAGATTGAATTTGACTTTCTATGGTCTTAGCACTACCAAATACTTCTTCCTTTGGTTCATTGGGGGCTTCCAGAAGTGCTTTGGCATAAGTTTCCACTATGTGGTCATCTGTTTCATACCCCATCTCTATTACCCAGATTGTCCTTGGGATGACTGCTTCCATCCAGATCTCATCCTTTTTTATTACAAAACATATATCATCCTTGTATTTGTTGACAATTTCCTATGATAGTCTGATTCTTTTGTTCATTCTGACCTTTAGTGCTTGAAAATACTCATTGATATTCTTTTCTTTGTTTTCACTCATGTTGTTGAATAGGTCTGATAATTGTTTTCCTACCGATATGTCAAATCCAAAATCTTTATTGCTTATACCAGGAGCTTGTTTGATTATATGTAGCATTAAGCATACAAGTAAATTTCCAAATCTAAAGGTTCCTTTCTTATCTTTCTTGATTTTGCCTAGGTTATCAATCAATTCATCTTTTAACCATTCGCAAACATCAATTTTCACATTGTCCTTAACCATGTCATAAGCACTCTTTATGCATAAACTAGAGATTGAGTTAAGTTTGTTTGCATGAGTTGCTTTGTACCCTAAAATCATGCTAACAAATCTAACATTTGTATCAATCACATCATTAACCCTCAGAGACCTTTTGTCTGATGTTGCACCAGTTAACTTCATTACTAGGTTATTGGAGACCTTAGTCTTGTCAGGTCTGTTACCGGTGGAAGGTAACCCGGTTATTGCTTTCATAGCTTCCTTTGTAATTTTGTGCACTGAATCAAGCCAAAAGAATGAACCATGTACCTTTCTTAAAACTATCCTAATCACTTCCTTGGGAAATTTAGGAATGCAAAGGATTTCAGTGAATCCTAGGGTTTCAACAACTTTATGTTCAGGTTTCACATTTCTGGAATTGTCACATATAACAGTCCTATACATGTTTTTAATTTCTTCATCACCTAATTTCTCTATGTTGCAATGAATATACATTCTAGGGTCTTCTGCATAAACAACACCTTTTGGAATTTGGGAAAAAGCACCTGTATTGTCATCTTTCTTAGCTACCTTAGGAACTAGCTCAAACATGGGCCTAGGGCATTTTATAACCTTGACTACTGTAGGGTTTGCTATGAATTCAGGTGCAGAGGAGGATGCCATGATGATAAATACCTTTTTCTGCCTTTGGATGGATTGATTGCTGAAGTGTTTTGCCTCTTTGCTCGAAATGCCTTAGCTTAGAAATCTTTGTGCTCTTTGAAAGTTTGAATGCTCGGTGAAGTGAAATGGAGCCAAAACCTTATTTTATAAAGTCTTTTCTGCTACCTACCACATTAATTGCTTGCCGGTAATGTATTAGCTTAACTTTATTTGCCAGTAATGAATGATTTTCAACTTCTTTTCTCTAACCGAGGGAATAATAGCACATGTGTCATTAGATTGCCAAACCCTCAAGATAATTTTCTTCAATTTGATGAAGAACACCCTGCTAGTGGAGCATTTCTCTGTCCTGCCAATGGAGCATCACATTGTCCTATCGGTGAGGCATTTGTTGGTTCTACCGGTGGAGTATTCCCAATATTTAGATCAACTTTTCTAATCCATTGTTTTGAAAATTCTTGCTTAACCTCTTCAACCTTTTCTTTACCTTTCAAACTAGTACTTTTGTTCTCTATCAGTGTCCCTTTACTTCTACAAAATTTAGCAATATGACCAATCTTGTTACATGCATAACAAGTTACATTATTTTTCTGAATAGCTTTCCCATAACCTATGCCGGTTTGTGTTCTGCATTGATTTGATAAATGTCCAAATCTTCCACAAACATAACATCTTACATTCATTCTACAATTTTCAGAGTTATGACCAATTTTGTTGCATTTGGAGCATTGACCAGTGGGAGGATTGATATTCTGATAATTCCTAGATCTACATTCATTTTCCCTATGACCATATTTATTGTAGTTAAAGCATTTTCCATTGAATTTGTAAGTATTAGAAGGTCTTACCGGTTTGCTGTGATCCTGGGTATTTGTAGTACCGAAGCTTTCTCCAACTTCAAATCCAATTCCAAAAGTGTCACCTTTGGGTTTTTGATTCTTCAATAAGGTACCAAGTTCTTCTGAGCTTTTCTTGAATTTTTCTTTGTGTTGAATTGCAGTTTCCAATTCCCTTTCCAAGATTTCTTTTTGTCTCATTAGTTCATTCGAGTCATTTTGAGTATGCATCAGATCTATTTTGAACATGTCATTCTCATAGCTAAGTCTTGTGTTCTCATTTGCTGCATCACTTAGTCTCCTGGTCAATTCTTCTTCATTCTTCTTCCTGTCCTCAATCTCTTTGCAAAATCTCATAGTCATATCCTGCATTTCATTTTTTGTTGTCATGATCTCTTGTTTCAATTTGCTTATCATATCATTTAGTGATTCCTTTTCATCATTTTCATTTTGTAATTTTTCACAAAGTTCTCTTCTCTTATTTCTTGTAACAGTAAGATTTTCTAGAAGTGCCTAAATAATGTCTTGAGCTGCTTTTAAATCATCTTCTAATTTGATATTTTTCAACTTCTCTGCATCATAGTCAGTAAGAGCTCCTTCAAGTTGCTTCATCAGATTTTCCATCTTTACCAGTGTCAAGATCTTCCTCAAGCTATTAGGCTTCTGAAAATAGATGACCAGGCTCTGATACCAATTGTTAGGGTTCCCACAGATACTAAGAGGGGGGAGTGAATCAGTATCTGACTGGTAATGAAATTTTCTTAAAATAGAACATGCAGAACATAAAGTAACCGTATACCGGTACGCAAGAATTAATGTAATTAACAGAATCAAAAACATCCACATGAAAAGAACACCATAACACAAGATGTTTAACAAGGAAACCCAGTGTGGGAAAAACCTCGGTGGGATTTGTGACCCACAATATTCACTTACTGGCCAATAAGAGAATATTACTTACAATAGGAGTCTACACCTACAGGAAGGCCAACTGCCTAGAGCACACTACTCAATAAGAAGTCACACTGACTTACAATGAGGATTATGCAAATCCAATGATCTGTACTGCTTTACAATAGCATCTTCAATGCCAGATTCAGTACCAGTTCTTGCACTATTCTTTACATATACCCTTGACCTACAATTTGCACATTAGGTCTACCTTATAATTTTCTTTATGCTTCCTATCCATATCCTACAAATGACTACAATGATCTCTTTTATATACAAGAGTCATTTTACAATTTGCCAAGCCGGCTTACAATAATAAACAAAATATTACATATCAAAAATCTTGTTGGCCTCTGTGCCGGTATACATCTTTTCTTCTGTGCCAGTGTCGATGTAGAGTGATCTTGCTAATGCTAGTATAATGTCTTGCCGGTGTCATAGGATTGCAAGGTTGCCTGTGTAATGCTTTGTTGGTATAATGTCTTGCCGGTGCCATAGGATTGCAAGGTTGCCTGTGTAATTCTTTGCTAGTATAATGTCTTGCTGGTGCCATAGGATTGCAAGGTTGTCATCAATGACAAAACCTTCAATCACACACAATGTCTCATTGGAGTGTCCATATGCCAACATAAGATTCAATTAAGTTAAATTTATAATGTATGTACCTGTGTCTCCTGATGAACAATGTCGATGGCAATGTGCAAATCCTCAAACATCACCCCCTACGCCTACAGTATAAATTACACATGAACTTGAACATGTAAATTATTTAAACATTAATTATTAAGTTATATATATATATAATTTATTTGAACGATCAAATCTAATCTACTTGAACATGTACGTGTACACGTGGTTGTAGATAAACACGCCTCAAGGTCTTTAACACCTCCATCGTGCACATGCTAGACTCTAGAATGTTTGCAGGATGAATGGATCATCTTGTGCAATGCTCGCTCATCCTAGACAATGCACACATTTTGTTTGATATATATATAATTTAAATCACTTGAAATTATTTAATGAACACCTAGATATCCATTTAAATAGAACTTAAAAACCAAAAAATAATCATTTAAACTTTATATATACCTATGTCTCCTGATGAACAACTGGGTTAGTGGCAGCATCTAAATCTCCATACATCAACCCTAACATAATACCCTATATATTTCAAAAAATATAATCCAATATATATATAATTAATTTAATCTATGCAGTTCATGTTTACAATCAAGTAGCTATATAAAATTTCTAAATTAAGATTAGTAAATTATATATTATATAATGCATACCTCTCCTGCAGCATGTAAGGCTCGTCTGATCCTGTTGATGTCATAATCATGCAAGGATCCCACTCCAACATGATCCCCCTCACTATTTGGATCCATAAGCATGGTAGTGAGTGGCTTGATCAACTGATGTATAAACAGGAGGAGGAGGTGTATCTTGACCAATTGTTGTATGTTGGGGTTGGGTAGTAGGATGTGTAGCAATAGTAGGTTGAGAATCTGTATGCTCACAACCACGGCTAGATGCACCCAGTCTACCAAGTGTACGCCTAACAAATGATGGGGCATCCTCTAGTGGGATCCCATGCTCCATAGAAATGACCTGATATGTATCAAAGAGATCACTTGATAAGCATGCGGTCATCTGAAAGGATCTATGTCATGCATGAGTCCAACATCCATTGGTGATGGTATGTTTAATCAAAGATATGGATCATCACTCACTGATGCATCATGAATGCTAGTATGAGAGAACAAAAAATATCTACCAACCCAATCTGATGTCATCTCATCCACCCGTGTGGCTATAATAGCAATACTAGAAAATATGGATTGTCGAGTGTCATCTGGTACACTATCTGTAACATGTGCTAGGTCCGCACTCTTGGGAAGAACCACAAGGTTTGGACCAATCAATGCTCATTTATTAATAGGCAGGGGTGCACCTGATCATCTAAACTTACCTAAAAATCCACCCTTCCCTTGCCCAGCATGTTTGAGAAAATTAGTGTAATCAACATCATCCAACAAATGAAACTTTGCAAACAATTGTTTGTAGAAATAAAGGGGTAACTCATCCTTTTGGGGCCACCTATGATGAGTGTCTAACCATCTAGGATAGATAAATGGTGCTACTTGTGCATCCATGCACATGGTAGGCATATATCCTTTCACCCTACCAAAGGCCTAATAATGAGGAAACATGGTTTTCACATCAGCTGTGGAAACCCTATCATTCACTGTGTCCCATTTCACAGTACCACGTACACTACATGAAAGGGATCTATATAATTCCTCTACATTGACCTTGTCATATGGATTATAATTGTCGATGAGGTCAATCATTTGAACTAGCTCATGTCTATTAGTCTCACCCCTTTATTTATTTATTTGATCATGCATGTTTCCCAAAGTGATATTTAAATGATATAAGGAACGTTAGAGTGCCTCTACTATCTGATTGTAGAGTTGTTGCCTCTCCTATGGAGTTGTTGCAAACCTATGTGATGTCTGCTCACTCCCATGAGGATGAACACTAGGCTCAGAACTACTCATGCTATGTGATCCAGGCTCGTCAGACATGATGTGAATGTATAATGTGTTGGCATTCTACACTCTAGTGAGAAATGATGGTGTTGTCATTGATGGCAACTTACTAGAAACCTTGTGGATATCTTCAGGCATCGGCACCGACAGACACTTCACTAACATCGACAACAATGTATATCAGCACTCCAGCTAACAAGAATAAAGTTTTGTTTATTGTATTTAATTGTAAACATATTTTGTAAAGCCGACATGGCATATTATAATAAGACTCATATATGTATGAGATCTTGAAAATCATTTTTATATAGAACATAGGATGGATAAATGGTAGAAGTGATGAGCAAATATTTTGTATAAGGTTTATGGTTATTATATGAGCTTAAACCGGTATTGAACCTGGCATAGCAGATGATGAATTATAGTAGTACATTCTATTGGATTTTCATAATCCATTTTTTAAGTCAGTGAGACTTCCTTTTTGTGATTGAGCAGTGAGCTCTAGGCAGTTGGCCTTCCTGCATGTGCAGGCCCCTCTTGTAAGTAATATCTATTCATTGGCTAGTGAGTGAATATTGTGGGTCACAAATCCCACTGAGGTTTTTCCCACACCGGGTTTCCTCGTTAAACATCTTGTGTTAAGGTGTGTTTTCTATGTTGTCTTTACTGTTCTTATTTACTGCATTAATATTTGTTTATCGGTACACTATTTTGGAATGCAAAATACTTAATAAGGTTAAAGAATTTTTTAACCGATTAGATACTAATTCACCCCCCCCCCCCCCCTCTCAGTATCTTTGGGACTATCATCAATCCTAACAACTAGTATCAGAGCTTGGTCCTTTATTTTCAAAAGTCTAACAACTTGAGGAAGATTCTGATAGCAGTACAGATGGAGAACTTAAGAAAGCAATTAGAAGGATCTCTTGTGGACTATGATGTAGAGAAGTTGAAAAATATCAAACTTGAAGATGATATAAGGACTGCATGGGAATTCATTCAAGGACTTTAGGAGAATCTCACTATTGCTAGAAATAAGAGAAAAGAACTTCATGAGAAGATGCAGAGTAATGATGAGGAAAAGGAAACTCTAAATGAGCTTGTAAGCAAGATGAGGCAAGAAAACATGACTATGAGGAAGGAAATGCAAGACATGACTATGATATTTTGTAAAATTGAAGACATAAAGAAGAATGAAGATGACTTGACTAGAAGACTCAATGATGCTGGAAATGAAAATCTAAGACTCAATCATGAAAATGATAGGTTGAAGACAGATTTAATTCACATGGAACATGATAAAATTGAACTTATGAGACAAAAGGGATTTCTGGAAAATGAGTTGGCTACTGCAAATCAACATAAAGAGAAATTCAAGAAAATTTCAGAAGAACTTGATGATATGCTAAAAAGTTAGAAACCTAATGGAGATACTAATGGACTTGGATTTGAAGCTGGAGAAAGTTTCAGTACTACAAACAATCATGATCATAGTAAATTGGTAAGACAACCTAATGCTTACACATTTAATGGGAAATGCTTTAACTGTAACAAGTATGGTAATAGAGAAAATCGATGTAGATCTAAAAATAATCAAAACATTAACACACCCACCGATCAATGTTCCAAATATAATAAAATTGGTCATATTTCAGAAAACTGCAGAATGAATGTAAGATGTTATGTTTGTGGAAGATTTGGGCACTTATCTAATCAATGTAGAACACAAAGTGGCATAGGATATGGAAAGGCTATTCAAAAAAACAATGTGACTTGTTATTCTTGTAACAAGATTGGACATATTGCTTTGTAGAAGCAAGACTTCATCGGCAAACAATAAAGGACCTAGTTTGAAAGGAAAAGAGAAGGTTGATGAGGTAAAGCAAAAATCTTCAAGACAATGGATTAGAAAGATAGATCATAATGTTGATGAGACTATTCCTTAACTGGTAGAACAGAGTGTTACTCCACCGGCAGGAGACTCTTCATCCAACTGAGAACTAAACCTTTGGGGGTATTGCAGGAAGTTGAAAATCATGCAAGTTTACCCTTGGTTGATGGTGAGAAGATGGACTTCTTCTCTACCAGCAGATGTGTTAAGTTTCACTTAAGTGGCAACCATTTAATGCAATGTTTGGAGAAAAAGACAATATAAATGAGTGATTTTCCCTCTTTTTCAGTTCACCGAGTATTCAAACTTTTTGAGAGCATGAAATCCGAGCGAAGGCATCCAAAGTAAAGAAGTGAAGCAAGTTCTTTCAAGCACTCAAACCATTATCAGGCAGATTAAGGTATTTATCAATGGCTTCCTCCTCTACTCCAGAATTTATTGCAAACCCTACTGTTGTAGAAGTTGTGAAATGTCCTAGGCCCATTTTTAAGATAATTCTCGAGATAGGGAAACAGGATTATTCCCTAGGTGCTTTTTCCAAAATTCCAAAAGGTGTTGCATATGCTGAAGACCCTAGAATCTATATTCATTGCCATATTGAGGAATTAGGTTCTGAGGAAATATTGAAAATGTTTAAAACTGTTATCTGTGATGAAAATGGAAATGTAAAACCCGAATGCAAGATAATTGAAACTTTAGGTTTTGTGGAAATCTTGGGCATCCCTGATTTTCCTAAGGAGGTAGTAAGGATTGTCCTTAGCAGAGTTCATGGAGAATTATTTTGGCTAGATTCTATTTTTAAAATCACTAGAGAAGTAGTTAGGGCAATGACTAGTTTACCCTCCACTGGTAGCAGGCCAGATAAGACTAAGAAGGTTCCTAATAACACAATGATGAGATTAACATGAGCAACATATGACAGCTGATCCCTAAGAGTAAATGATGTTAAAGATGAGAATGTCATATTTATAAGCATGATCCTAGGTTATAAAACCACACATGCAAACCGACTCAACTCTATTTCCAGTCTTTGTATTAAAAGTGCATATGATATGGTCAATAATGATGAAAAAATAGATGTATGAGACTGGTTAAAGGATGAATTAATAGATAATCTGAAAAAGATAAAAGGTGATAAGAAATGTACTTTTCGTTTTGGCAATCTCCTGGTATGTCTGATGTTGTATCTCACAAAAGAGGTTCCAGGTATTGGTAAGAAAGACTTTGGTTATGATATACCGGTAGGCAAACAATTGTTAGAAATATTCACCGGTATGGGCAATGATAAGGATAACAACATAATAAAGTACTTCAAAACATTCAAAGAAAAAATGAAAACAAGAGAGAGATTACCACAAAGTATTGTAGACAAGTATGAAAAGGAAATATATTTTGTAATTAAAAATGATGAAATCTAGATGGAGGTATTTCTTCCTAGAATTGTATGGGTAACAGAAATGGGGTATGAGGCAAATGTAAATATCATTGAAACTTATGCTAAAGCCCTATTAGAAGCCCCTAGAGAACCAGAGGAAAAAGTGTTTGGTAGTGCAGAAATAATAGAGAAGTGGTGTACAAACATTGAAATAGAGGAAGAGAAGAGAAAAGTATATAAAGAGTGCATCTAAGCAAGTTAAGGAAATAAAAGAAAACATCATTAACATAACTGGAATAAGGGAAAGTGACTTAGAAGGATTACAACCAAAGGCACATCTCTCATTGGTTGGTACATCCTCTAGCAATGAAATTCTTGCTGAGTTTAAAAGAGTTGATAGGAAGAGAAAACCCTCACCGGTACCCTCTCCTCCTCCCAAGAAAACAAGAACAACAAGGTAGAAACAATAGGCAGTGAGACCACAGGCAAAGAAGTTGACACCAAAGAAGAAAAAGAAACAATGGGTTATACCACCATTGGATAACTTACTGAGTGAAATAACTAATGACGGTAACTTAGCTAATGTTGGCAAACTATACAATACATTCACTAATGAAGAAAAGGAAAGTATTGAGAATAGCATAATACTACATCTTGGTATATACAAGAAAGTATTAATAGAAGTTGTAGATGATTTGCCAATTGAATTGTAAAGGAGGTTAGATGCAAAAAGAATTACAGTTATGGAGCTTGACAAGATACTAAAGATTGAAAAACTTCTAGCAGTACATCCGCTCAACTTTGTAGAAGAAATTGATGAATTAATTAGTGAAGCTAATAGATCATTTTTTGCAAGTGGACACCGGCATGTGAGCCTGATGGATGGTAGAGTCAATGAAATTGCAGAAGAAACAACATACAAATGGGATATCTTCTTTGTAGAGAAAGAAAAATAGGAAGAGTTTGTTGAGCACTATTTTTGAAAATAAAAATAAAAAAAATAATATATGTTTCCATAAGCATGAAGGCTAATGGATATTTCGGCCAGTAAACTGTATCGAGCACTGCAGGAGAAGTTTCATCGAAAGAGCGTTTTCATCGACACAGGGCATATAAAGCATTAAGCAAAGGTATTTCGGCAAAAAGTTACCTTCGATGAACGCAAGAAACCGCTCATCGATACTCCAAGTTTCATCGAAAAGGTAAAAGCAAAAAGCGAAAAAGGCAAAAGGTGATTTCGAAGGAATGTCGTTACCGAAGAAACTCAAGAGACATTCATCGAAATGCAAGTTTCATCGATGAACGTGGTGTCGAACAAAAGAAAAGCTATTTCATCGATAAAAAAAAGGATATCGATGAAAAGGGGATATCGATGAACACTCATAAGCCTTCACCGAAGAAAGAAACTCATCGAAAGTATGGCATCGATGAAACTCACGAGCAACTTGTCGAAAAAGGGGTCTATCGATGAAAAGGTGATTTCGATGAGTCTTAAAAGTGGCTTCTCGACATGAGCCATTCACCAAAACAGTTGTATCGAAGAAAATGAGCTTTTGATGGAAAGTTTGAACACTCGACCGAAGACAAGGGTTTCATCGATAACTTGAAACACGCGCACTTTGAGCGAACTGTACTTCCCGCGAAAGAATTAAAGGCCCAACTGAAAAGTGTCACATCTGCAATTAAGTTTAAACACTTGAGTAGTCGTTATGGATGCAGAACATTAACTGTGCACAAGTTGCCCATACAATCACAGTTGAACTGAGTGAATTCTCGCAAGAATCAAATCGATGCTGAGAGATTGGAAGCTGTGAAGAACTTGCAGAGACTTGCAAACGATAACCAGAAGGGTTGAGCAGTCTACCAAGTAAGTGTTGTCTCTCTTATTTACTGTAACTATGGAACCTTCGTCTTCTTCTTCTAAGAGGAGTAGGAAAGGAAAAGAGTTAAACCTTGAAGAGAAGCCCAAGAGACAGAAGAAAGAAGGGAGAGCTTTGACTCAGGACTTATTAGACCAGTGTCCATCGTCTAGTGTAAGGTCCAAAAAGATTAAAAGTGAAGAAGAAGGATTAGAGGACAGATTTGAAAATCTAGGAGACATTTGGACTGAGATAAGAGGGCATGAGTTATTTTTGTTTGGTTACAAAAGAAGGGATGCACCTGAACCCATTAGTAATCTATGGAAGAGGAACTTAGGCAAATTAGTAGTTCCAAATGTGTTTGTAGACGTAGAATTAATGAAAGCTCTGGTAGATTGCTACAACCCGAGAACTAAAACCATATGTGATTACAGAGGGAATACATTAGTAGTAATCAACAAGCAGACTATTGATATGGTTTTTGATCTAGACTGGGAAGTCGAGGAGAGCATCGATATGAAGAAACTTTCATAGGAATTCTTTAGTTTGGAAAATATCTACAGGACTTGGAGGCTACCTATCCACAGGCCAAAAGTGGGTGGGTCATTTGTTCAGTTTGGCAAAGATGACAAGGTGCCATTTGATGTCAACCACTTCCATCCATATTTCAAATATACGTATTATGTTGTAGCCCAAGTACTAGGCCTAGAGGCTCATCCACTCATGGATATTGGGGTTATGGTTCTGTGTGCTGATATTCAATCAAAAGACCCTAGGTCATTTGATTTTGCTACTTATGTTGCGGATGCCTTGAATCATGGGCTGGAAAAATTGAAAGGAGACCTTGTGAATGTTCACTTTTCATTATACTCCATGCTAATGCATATTCTTCTCTATTGTGGACAAGAAATTAACTTCTGGCCAGATGAGTTCAGCATTAGGTCTTATGATAAGAATGGTCTGAAGAAGCCGGTTCAGTTGTGGGTATCAGCATGGGACCAGAGGTTTATAAACAACCAATATTGGAATTTTCAAGAATACTTTGTGAAACCTCTCAGTGCAGCTTTTGGACAACACAGGGATTATACTTTGTCCCCTGAAATCAAGAGGTTCCTCAGGCCAAAGGATTTCTCTCCAGAGTCACAGATTGAACATAATTGGGGTGATTGGTATTGCCATGATAATCACATAGAGATAAGGGTATTTGGATATGAAGGGCAACCCCACATGCTTCCAATTACGGTGCCAAACAGAGTGGCTAGCTTGGAGATTATAAGGCAATTGTCTATTGCCAGTGCAAAACATTTAACTGATTTTGGTAAACAATCTATTGTTCCAGGTTTATTAATTTTCTCTGATTTCATTGTCAAAAGTTCAAAGAGTTATCATTTATTACAGAATAAATTAAATTACTATGGCATGACTCTGGGTGAGCCTAAGGAGAATTTTGATCCCAAAGGATATATAAGAGCTGCCAGAGCCTCACAGAAACTCAAAGCTGGGATACATATGGCCAAAATGCCAGACGACCTAATTAAGAACCTTGAGCGAGAGGAGGCCAAAGCTTTAAAAGGAAAGAGTGAGTTAGTCTGGGAGGCCTACAAATGGAAAAGGGCAAGGGGAATGATAGATGGAGACCTAATTGGAAATCTCCAAGATCCTCTGGAAGTAGCTAAAAGGCTGCTTCAACATGAAGCTGAAATTATGCACAGAGTTCCTTCACAATTCCTTCACTTCATTAATACTGAGAAGGACAGTCAGCCCCTAGCTCACATGTCACCGAAATCAACCGCCAGTAGTATCCCACCTGATTCTCCTAGAGAGGATTATCCTCCTGGTTTCGAAACAGAAATGAACATGGACATAGGAGAAATCAACATCAAGGATGTTGTTGACATAAGAATGACTGAGCATGAGGACTTCGTTGCTGATGATGGATTCGCCTCCTCTAGGGAATTCCTTTCATTTTTATATCAATACAAAGGGGCTCATGTCAAATGAAGCATGGCTGGAAAACCAGAGGAGGAACAGATGAAGAGATTACAGGATGAAATTGATGTCCTCATGAAAGACATGACTCCTGAAAAGGGGAGGAAATTATTAAAAGAGGCCGGTGTGATCATCTTCTCTGGTTGGGATATCAACTCAGCACTCTTATTTGATGGCTTTTTGAAAAAACAAGATTTGAATCAATAGGTGTTGCCCCAGGAGGTAGATAAACTGTTCCTAGGCTCTGGATATGATCCAGACAAAAAAGCTCTCCTACAGTGGGCACTATATCCAAAGGGGAAGAGGCCAATCATTGTGGATATAGAAGAAACCTTTGGACATCTCATGGTTCATCAGGTTGGAAAGACTGATCCTAGGGTCACTGCAAAGCTCAACCTGGATGTTGCAAGATTGAACTTGGACCAGATAGAGTTTTTGGTCAGAGAGAACGTTACATACAAGGGATTATATGAAAAATCCAAGGAGGAAAATTAGAAGCTGCAAGCAAAGGTATTGCAATTAGAGACGGGGACTCCTATCAGCGAATACACCTCATACCCCGTAGGACGCAGCTTGGATGACGTCTCTGATGCTCTGTACTGGAAATATCAGGCAGAAAAAGCCAATAAACGCACAGACAATGTCCAACAAAAGATGGACAAATTGGTCAACGACATTGTAGGACATCGTTTTAACACCATGCTCTTACAGGTCGAACCGTATTGGACAGTTTACAATGGAACGATAAAAGCGCTAACAGAGCATGAACGGTTAAGAGCACGATTGCAGGGAGTGCTAAGCAATGTCGGTACCATGACACTAGAAGAAAAGACTGAGGGCAATGCGTATATGGACAATCATGTCAAACTCGAAGATATGCTGAGAAGAGATTTAAAAGAATTAGATGATGAAAAACCCGTTGGAATGCCCTCCGTCTACAAGGAAGGAGAGGTAATAACCTTGGAGGATTTGCGAAAAGAACTTATCAGCGTCAAGGATTGGGCCTTGTCAGAAATTGATCGGAGTAAGGATATGGCCCCTACCGTCAACCAGATAATATTCAAGTATCTGACGCTGGGGGATGAATTGAAAAAGCAAACGCCTCGAATCAAAACATTTAAAGACGATGATTACATTCATCATTTGGGGCTTTTGAATCTCTTTTTACTTAAGTTTAGAAATGTTCAAGTTAATGATTAATTTTGTAAAGGGTCGTGTCTCTTCGTGAAGAGCTTTCATCCTCATATATATATGAGAATGATTTTTGTAATGTAGGTGATAGATATTAGATAGGATTAAGAGCGAAAGACCGACAGCCTGTAAGTCTTCTGTGTACGAACTTCAATGGAATACAAATCTTGATCAATTGTTTCCCTACATATGTGTTGTGGATTATTTCATTTTCTTTTGGCAATCGTCTATGATATTGTCTGATAAAGATAAGGTTATTCATGTTCTTAAGATCAAATCTATGCTTTATGTTATAATGTTGCAACAAAAGTTTTGCTTGCGGATTATAATTGTTCCTTGCAAAGCTTAATTGACTGGTCCCTTAAGGGTAGGGTTAAATTCACTCAATCAGCATATAATATAAGCATTCATTTGGTTTTAACAGAAATAGTAACTGACAGGTTCATAAGGGATGAATTAAAAACTGTTTCACAGATTCGCACCATAAGTCCTGAAGAAAATTGTAATGACTCTGCAACCCAATTAACGAAGAAGGCACTGGCTAAATTACAAATTACCCTCATCATTTCTTCATTTTGACAGCTATAGAAGTAATTAAGAAACACAAAGCAAACAATTATCATAACAACAATCTTGAACTCGTCTGCTATATCTCCATTCAAGGAACTCATGCCATTTCAAGATCAGGAGATATTAGATTAGGATAACATATCTGCTATAAAAAGCACTGTTTATTGGAGACATTCAGTGAATAGGTATACCCGCCTTGGTCCTGCAGAGCCTAAAGTGAGAGAGTAAGCAACCAAATAGGTTCACTCTACATGTTGGCTAAGTCAATTGGAGGGTTTGACCATAGGGACTGGCATTTCCTTAGAACCTATCCAATCTATTGATTTGAGACCCAACAGAGTTGAACAAACCAAAGAAAACTTTCAAGGTTTATCAGAAGGATGGAGAGAAGGGGAAAGGTAAAGTAGGTGGATTACCAAATATAAAAATAACTGACAACCTACCACCACCTTTGGTTACTCCACCGGTATAGACTCATAGAACACCGACTACTGAGAATGTGGATACATCACATGAGGATACCAACCTTGAGTCAGAAATTTTGTTCACCATGAACATAGACACTCAGGAAGTAAACATTGTAGTTGACAAGGAGAACACAAAGGAAAATAAAAATGATATTGCTACTAAGCAACCAACATATAATATTGAGGTTGGAACACAGGCAGATAATATTGGGGTTGAGACACAAGCAGAGAAAGCTGAGCATTCTGTGGAAACACTGGACAATGGAATGGTTATTGGTAGTGTAGATGCCAACGCAATAAAACCGACAGAGATACCAATAGTGGATAACATAGAGATACCGACAACAGATAGTACAGAGAAACCAACTAAGAAGTTGACTAATTCATAGGTACACATTGAGGTAGTGAAACTGACAATCACAGAGAAACCAAAACCATTGCTATTGGAAATTCAAACACAGACTGACCCACCAAAAGTCAATTCAGGAAAATTGGTTACTCCCACCGGAAGCACATAAATTGTAAAAGTAGTTGGCTAGACATTTGGTACTTCACTAATAGAATTCAGATCTACTATTGTGACTGAAGTAATTTTGGATTCAATAAAGAAAATAACGGATTGCAATGCATTGGCCTATAAGGCGATTGATGACACAATTCCTATTCTTAAGATGATTGCACCCAAATGCAATTTAGATCAGGTAAAGGATTCTTTAGGCCAGTTAGACACATTGTCTAACAATTAATGAGGAAACATTCAAAGAGAAAATGGAAAAGGAAAAAGAAAAATTCTTTGAGGAAACAATAAACAAGTGCACGGAACACATTAACACACTTTTACCAGCACTGAATAAAACAACTTTGGAATACAAGGAACTGTATAGGGACACATGCAAGCCACATCTACTAACATAGGATATTGAAAAGGAAATAAGCACAATACAAAAGGAGATAGATGATATAGCTGATAATATCATTGGTTCATCTGAACCTATATCAATTATTGAGCAAGAAATTGCTAGATTTGAAGAGAAATTGGAGAAGTTAGAAAAAGAGAAGGAAAGGATAAAAGGAAAAGCCAGAGAGCTTAAGTGCAAACTCAGTTGTAAGTCAGATAACCTTATCTCTCTAAGGAAAGAAATCTCTAAGGCATTAATTCAAGGACAAAAGACACCAGAGGAACATATGCATCATCTCACCAGTACAATTCAGAGAATTGAGGCAGCTATGAAGGATAGTAACAGGTTTATACAAAGCTTAAACTTGGTATTAGCAGACCTATTTCAGATTGTAACCAACCAGTTACAAAGTTCAAGTTGAAAATCTGCACTCATTTGACAATTTTTGACAACCTTTGTATTGATGTCAAAGGGGGAGTAGTAGACACAGAGAAAAATGGTCATCATAGAAGATCATCAACTTAGGGGGAGCATACATTTTTGGTAAATTTTGGACTTCATTTTTGGAACAAATTTTTGAATTTTTCTCATGAGTGTTGTCATCAATGCCAAAGGGGGAGATTGTTGGCATTCTACACTCTAGTGAGAAATGATGTTGTTGTCATTATGGCAACTTATCGGCAACCTTGTGGATATCTTCAAGCATCGACACCGATAGACACTTCATCGATAATGACAATACTGTATACTGACACTCCAACCAACAAGAATAAAGTTTTGTTTATTGTATTTAATTGTAAATGTCTTTTGTAAATCCGACATGGCATATTGTAATAAGACTTAAATATGTATGAGATCTTGAAAATAATTTTGATATAGAACATAGGATGGATACATGGTAGAAGTGATGAGTGAATATTTTGTATAAGGTTTATGATTATTGTATGAGCTTAAACTGATACTAAACCTGGCATAGCAGATGTTGAATTATAGTAGTACATTCTATTGGATTTTCATAATCCATTTTGTAAGTCAGTGAGACTTCCTTTTTGTGATTGAGTAGTGAGCTCTAGGCAGTTGGCCTTCTTGCATGTGCAAGCCCCTCTTGTTAGTAATATCCATTCACTGGGCAATGAGTGAATATTGTAGGTCACAAATCCCACTGAGGTTTTTCCCACACCGGGTTTCCTTGTTAAACATCTTGTGTTATGGTGTGTTTTCTATGATGTCTTCACTGTTCTTATTTACTGCATTAATTCTTGTTTACCGGTACACTATTTTGGAATGCAAAATACTTAATAAGGTTAAAGAATCTGTTAACTGGTTAGATACTAATTCACCCCCCCCCCCCCTCTCAGTATCTTTGGTACTATCATCAATTCTAACATAATGTAGATCTAGATAGATATATATTTGCACATGTGCATGTATGTAGTACACATTAAACAATAATTAAAAATGTATGCATACATAGTGCATGCATGTAGTACACATTAAACAATAATTAAAAATGTATACATACATTTAAATCATTTTGAACATATTTAAACATGTAAATTAAAAAAATTAGATATATACATTTAAAAGTAATTTAAACTTCATAAATGCATACTTGAGTTAAAATTTTCTAGATATAAAGACAAATTTAAGATAAATTTCTAGAGATCTATGGGCAAAAGAAATTTAAACAACTAGAAATTTAATTTTAAATATCAATATATGTCTAATTTACAATTACATATGTAGTCACATAAATCTGTCCACTTAATTAAATGAATACTTAGTATTTATTTGATTATTTAACCATCAATTAATGAATTAATTAAATTAATATTTAATTAATTCATCTTAACCGTCTTCTCCTATTAATTAAATAAATTAGTCAATTTATTTGATTTAATTCACTTAACCAAATTCAGACCATTAATTAAATAAATAAATCATATTTGTTTAATTAAATCTTCTCTCACATTTAAATAAATTAATATTTATTTAAATCCCCCAAAATCCCACCTCTCACATTTAAATAAATTAACATTTATTTAAATCACCTTTATCCTCTACCCACTTGTATTTTCCTACAAATGCAAGTTGCACAATTATTTTAAATAAATAATTTATTTAAATCACCTTTATCCTCCACCCACTTGTATTTTCCTACAAAAGCAAGTTGCACAACTATTTTAAATAAATTATTTATTTAAAATCCTATTTATCCTCACCCACTTGAAACCTTTAATGGTTTCCCTTAAAGTATTCAAACTTGATGGCTTCCTTCTATAGTCTTCTTAAGACTTTAATGGTTTTCCTTAAAGTCTTCAAGCCTTTAATGGTTTCCCTCAAAGTCTTCAAGCATTTTAATGCTTTATCTTCATTTTTCTCATTTAAATAAATTAATATTTATTTGAATATTTATCCAAATGCAAATTACACCATTTAATTGAAATAAATGATTTTATTTTAATTGAAAATACCAAAATTTCTCCCACTTGCATTTTCCTACAAAATCCACTTGCATGCCTAAACCCCTTCTAGAATTTTATAATCACTTCTAAATAACCTAACCCCTTCTTTAAACTTTGTCACATTCCTAAGCAAAAGGGAAGTCACTTCTCAAACCCTCAAAGTCTTTGATAACCATTAAAGGCTTTCAACCTTCAACCACTAAATGGCTCAAAGTCTTTGATAATCATTGAAGGCTTTCAACCTTCAACCACTTAATCCCCAAAGTCTCCAATAACCATTAATGGTTACCTCAAACCCTCCCACATGGTTAAAACATTTGTTTTGACTCAACCTCTACCCAACCCAAAGGTCTCATCAGGCCATTAATGCTTTGACCATGATTATCTCTTAAACATTTGCACAAAGGTTTATCCTTGGATTAACTCTTAATCCAGTGGGTAATCTTAATTTGGACTTGACCCTTAGCCTCTAGATAACCATGAGGTCTTCTCATGCCTTTAATGCCTCCAACCTCTTCTCTCAACCCAATCCTATGTTGACACTTGTCACCATTTTATTGGTGCCAATTGTGCACATGGATCCCCAACTTTCAAACTTGGCCCTTGATTAAAACATTCAATCTTAACCCTTCATTTTCCCATTTCTTCTATAAATAGAACCCTTCTCCTCAAGCAAAAAAAAGAAGCATTAGAGTATTGTTGTTATACTGGCATTAGCATAGAGCTTTTTCATAGCATCACTATCTACTCTTGCATAGCATTTGCTTATCATATTCAACTATCTTGAATCTCCATATGGCATCCATGGCTAGTGCTAAAAGCTAAGAGCTACACTCATTTGGGACTTGGAGATGAGAGGAACAAGGGAGGAGCAACTATGAGCATCTTGATTAGCTATTTTATTCTATGTTTATATGCTTTCTATTTCATGCTTAATATCTCTCTTGATATGCCTGTTTAGGATAATCTTTTGTTGCTAACACTAACGTTTGTTTCTTGTGCTCTTGTGTGTGTTGCCATCAAACAAATTTTCTAATCCTTTTTGCAGAGCATCATTTGGTGAACCTGACGTGAATCCAAACACCAAAAAGATCAACTTTTTTTTTTAACCAATAACATGTTTGAATGTTGAAAATGTCACACAGGTTGCGTTTTTGACACTGTTTTGGTGAGTTTGACATTATTTTGGCACTATTCACCCTATTTTAGTGCTTTTACCTTCTCTTGTCTTTCCCTTTCTTTTAGTGCGTTTGTGTTAAATAGCGCCTCTGTTCAAACGCAGACTAGCGCTATTGTAATAGAACGTTGTACAAATCACCTTGTAACCAAAAAAAATAAAAATTAGGCTTGTAGAAGCCCACCAAAACATGCGGATTTTTCTAACTAATTGTCTTTTATGCAGGTTCTAATCTTTTTGTGCAGGGGAAGGAGTTAGTTTAAATGCTTTAAAAGTTTCTTTTTTACTTTCTTTCAACAAAAGTTGGTTAAAAAGAATCCATTTTTCCTTCTTGCACAAGTTAAAATAAACCTCATATTTTATTTTAGAGTGCATAAAATGAACCTCAAACTTGTTTTTGGTGCTTAAAAAGAAAATTCATCTTTCTTTATTGCAAAGTAAAAAAAACAACAAACTTCAAAATTTTGCTTTCATTGCAAGTTAGGGATACATTTTGTTTTGGTGCTTAAAATCAACAAAACAAATTTTCTTTCTTACATCAAACTTAAAAATCACAAGCCACACTTCAATTTTTGGGCAAATAAAAAGAACAATCCACTTGTTTTGATTTTTGCAAAAACAAATTTTACTTCAAGCAAACGTGTTTTTCTTTAAGTTGACCAGGATTTCCGAATTCTAGGTTACAAAACACATTGCTTTTGAAGTTAAAAAGAACACCATGGCTGTTGGAGCAACATCTCCAAATAGTTAGATCACATTTGTAATGGTGGATTAAAAAGAACAAGTGTCTTTCGTACTTGGCACACTTGTGCAAAATGTCAGTCGAGTGGTCCTACCTCTAACACACACTATCCTCTCCCTTGGCTTTCGTGGTCCTAGGTGCAAGAGAAAAGTGTTAGTAACACTCAAAATTTTATCTTTTTAAGAGAGGCCTGCCAAGTGATCGATACTCTTGGGAACGACCTCGAGCGGTAAATCCTTTGAGCCACTATAGAAATCAGGTGAGAGCGAAAGCTGTAGCCTTGGGTATAGCTATTCCTATAGTGTAACTGGCCGAAAGGACAAATGGGCCCCACCACCAGTTACAAGGCTCTTAAGTGAGTCACTGCAGAATGAACTTATGTCCAAAAACATCCAACATGACTAAACACCTTTAAGTAGTAGCCCACCCATTCTATTGATTGAGAATATTTGCGATATAATTTAGTGCAAGAGCATAGATGGTTTTGCTCCCAAGATACTCACCATACATATTTCCTTGCGTAGAAACATAGCTTTTTGAAAAGTCACTTGTGGCTTGATAAAAGTGGTGACTCCCCCATCATAGGGATCATCTATTTGTTATGTTCGTGCAAGACTTAGTATATCACATCCTTACCTGCCATGGCGGGATTCATAAGGTATGTAGTACCAAAGTCGAAGAAATATCAAGATGTGGGCTAAATTTATCACAACTGGCCATTTGACCTTAGGGATAAAAAGTGTTTGAAGTGTGTTCGTTTTAAAGACCAAGTGCAAATTGAGCCGACTTCAGGCTTTGGAAATACACCTTAAAATACATCTAAAGGAAGGGTCATATACAAGTCCAAAGATTGGGTTGATCTAGACCCATACTCATTTGTGCCTTTTAGGCAGCATTCTTGTGTTTGTGTGTTTTCTTTGTTTTCTTGTCAAAGAAACATCAAATCAGAAAATCAATCCCAAAAACAAAGTATTCATCCAACCAAACATTTGTCAAAACAACCAAAAACATCAAAAACAAGGTACAAACAACAAAGAGTCAAATTTTATGACCATTCTTCACATCTTGCGAAAGAAGAATTGTCATCAGAATATCAACTTGAAAAGAAGACCATTGAGCTCAAAGGCTTTGATCAAAAGGAGGAAATTCTTCTATATAAATAGACAAATCTTTGTCTCACATAGAGTCTTTCTGTGTCACATGCGTCTCTACCTTCAAGGAAAAACAAATGAATTTGATTCCGAATCATTGAACCGCAGAGCTTTTATGCAATATAGAGCTCTGAGTTATCACAAAAAAACCAAGGAGATTAATCCCAACTTCTTCCCAAACGTCTGTATCACATACAACACAGCTCGAGAAATACCACCAACACCTGAAAGAGAAGAGGTAGAGTTTGTTCCATTTGTAACACAAAGCTTTTATTGAAGTTGAAAACACTTTCATCCATCATCTTTCTCATCCATCATCATTTCATCATCAATCCATTCCAACTCTCAAAACATTAAGAGGTTCTTGTCCCAAAGTTCTCTTTTAGATATTGCTTGAAATCAAACACATCACATCACTTTTTAGATTGTTTCTACATCTAGGATAAACTCATCCTAAGAAACACATCTATGCAGGTTAAAACTAGTTCATGAGTGAATCCTCTCATTACTAGGTAGTTAAATCTGTAACACATCTCAGATTTCTCTGCACCTTATCACATCCAATCTTATCAAACAAGCAAGCAATTCAAAGAAGGAATTTCAGTTACATCTACCTTAAAAGTGCTAGAGATCCACATACAACACAATTCACCAACCATCAATCTTTCATTTCATCAAACAACTCATCATCATCTTCAATCAACTTCAACAAAAGCTTGCAAGCAAAATGGCTCAAACCCGATCACAGTCCAGGCAACGAGAAATAGAAAGGGAAGAAGAAGAAGAGGAAAATATCAATGAATTTCAAGAAGCACTTGGAGGAAATGTAGATGACGAAAACCCAAGTACTCCCACTCCTGCAACAATAGAAAGGGCTCAGCATAACCCTCTCTTTAACAGACTTTTTGATGAAATACTTAGGAGCAATGCGGATGCTCACTTTTTAAGACTCGCTCAAGAAGGAGCAAAACTCCCTTCTGACTTTGATCTTGCCCAATTAAGACAAGCATCAGAAAGACAAAGTCGCCATGAAGAGGAAAGAGGTAGAGATCCCATCAGATATAACATTCCTCAAGGTAACCCACCACCTCCTCCAAATGAAATGGAGATGTTGCGGCAACAAGTCGAGAATCTTGCCCAACAACTTCATAGTGGTATCAAGACTAACCAATTCTCACTCAATGACATATGTCCCTATCCTTTTGATAGGAATCTTTACATGCCACCATTTCCACGAGGATTCGAAACACCCAAATTTGAAAAATATAGAGGAAAGGGGGATCCTCACGATCATGTCCGAGAATTTCATTCCGCTTGTCTCAAAGTAGCATATGAAGACACATACCTAATGCCCCTTTTTCCCCAAAGCTTGGGAGGAACAACCACATCATGGTTTTCCTGACTACCAGGTGGCATTAGAACATTTGAGGAACTCATCCAGAAGTTCCTAGCTCATTACTCTCATAACATTGAACGCGACATCACCATGGTGGATCTGTGCAACACCAAACAAAAACCAGGTGAACTATTCTCAGTATTCCTGCAATGATGGTGCCAAATGTCTAGTAGACGTTCTCTTCAGTTACCTGAACGAGAACTAGTGGAAATATTCATTTCCAACTTAAACGAAGAAATGGAATTTCACCTGGATGTCAAAGACACAGACTCTTTTAATGATATGATCACCAAGGGTTTGAAGTGTGAAAGGGCACTTATCAAGAAAGGACTCATAAAAATCTTTAACGAACCAAAAGATGGTCCTCGCCCATGCTTCAACAGCGATAAACCAAACTTCTGGAATAAAAACAAGAATATTGTTAATGACGGGGTTGTGGATGCCAGGACTATCCAAAACACCCAACCTGTGGTTTGGTTTGCAGGACAAAATCCTCCACCTCAGAATAACACAAATGTTCCTTCCAATCAAGGTCGCATCACATCTCATGATGAACCTAGACCTCGTCAACAAAAATAGAAACGCACATACACTCCCTTAGGGGAACCCATTGAAACAGTATTGCGACAACTCCTCTCTCAAAATTTGGTCACTCTACCTAAACTATCAAACTATGAGCCTCAGGTCAAACTAGCATGGTGGAGAGATACTAAACACTATGAATTCCATCAAGGAAGAGGACACAAGACAAGTAATTTTCACCGCTTGAAAGATCTTATTCAGGATCTTATTGACTGAGGAGAAATTGAAATTGAAGGACATGACCCAAAAACAACAAATAATGATCATCTGATGTTCCAAAATCCACTTCCATCCCAAGATCAAAGGGGTCCTTCTACTTCTAGGCAAGGCACTGATACCACTGATTATACACAGGCTGCGTATAATTACACTGTAAATCATCTGTATGATGCCAATGAACAAATTGCAACCATAACCTTCAAAAATCCCAACTCAAATTGCAATGTTGTTACGCGTCGCGGCAAAGTTACCATCAAGGTAGCTCCACAAGGCACCACCTCCATCCCAAAGCAGTACAATCTTGTGGAACAATTAGACAAAACCCCTGCACTTATATCCATTTTAGAGCTTTTGTGTCTATCGCCATCTCATAAAACTATCTTGGATCAAGCACTCCAAGAGGCGTCAGTCCCTGCAAACTTGAATACAGACCAATTTCAAGCAATGGTTGGAAGTCTAAAGTCATCACCTTGTCTCACTTTTTCTGAAAGTGACAACTCTTCCTTCTAGCAACCTCATAACGCCTCACTCCACATCAAAGGATTTATTAACCAGCATAGGATCAAGCGAGTCTTGATCGATAATGGAGCAGGCCTAAATATTTGTACACTATAGTTGGTCACAACATTGGGATATGCAATAGAATTAGTGGATCCTCATAAGAAGATCACAATCAAAGCCTATGACGATGTAGAGCGTTCATCCAAGGAGTTGTGGTACTACCAATCCGCGTGGGCCCTGTGGTAAAGCACATCATCTGTCAGGTTCTGGACCTTCCTCTACCATACAATCTATTATTAGGGAGACCTTGGATACATGCCATGCAAGCCGTTCCATCTACCTACCATCAATGTATCAAGTTCCCACATAACGGTGTAGAGATCACAATTCTGGGTGATGCAAACCCCTTTGCATTTTGTCATAATATCAGCCATCAACCAGAGATTACTGTTCCTAATAATAGAGAAGCCATTTCCTCCACATCATATATAAGTCCAGCCTCTCTTGCCAGTTCGAACACCACTATACCAAAGCAAGAAAAGCTTAAGATGAAAATAGCAGAGGAAGGTCCCGGGGAATACAACTTGAGTCAACTCTTTTGTGTGGGATAGATGCCCACTCTCCTAGAACACATGGTAAACCACAGCAGTTACTCCAGCAACCACTAATCACGCCTGCATGTGCTTTGACACCTTTCATCATTGGAAAGAGTCAAGAAGAAGAAACCCAAGATGAGGACTTAGCAAAATGGATCTATAAAGATCCCATCACCACTGATCTACCACAAGTTAAACTTCCTATGGATCAGTATGGCAAAGGCCTCCTCATTATGCAAAGAATGGGGTATGATGGTCAGAGTGCTTTAGGATATTTCAAACAAGGATGACATGAACCTCTGCTGCCAGAATTAAAGCCCAAAGGTAATACAGGCTTAGGCTTTGAGAAAGAAATCTTTCCTAAACTCAAGTTCAAAGGAAAACCCAGCAAACCATTTTGTCCACCTACTGCAAAGTGGGCACCTTTCATAATCAAAGCACCCTCAAGCACCATCCCAATAGCCCCACTGAGGCTCAAAACCCCAACACAACTATCACCAATGCCACTCATCCCATCAAACGAACTCGTCATCTCATCAGTCGCACCATTAGTAGCAGTAACTGTATCAGCACCTGCAGCAGCATCTATAACACCAGCAGTCCCAGCAGAAGCAACGGAATCAATATTACCAATACTCCCTATAACAGATTCCTTGATCCCCCTCAATCGCCCTGCAGCACCGATCATTACAATAGTACATCAACCAATCACACCTGCGGTATTTAACTCAAAGGACATCCCAGTATGGTATAGTAATCGGATGCTGGAAAGTGATTTAGAGAATGACTCACATGAGTGGGAATTTGATTCTGTACAGCTTAATACTTCAGATGAGGAAGACACATCACCACCTCCACCACGCAAAGATATCCCTGTTTACAGAGAAGCACAGATAAAGACCACTTGGGTTCCTGAACTGGAAACATCTTCCACAGACCCTACATCTCATCCTACGCCTGATTCTGACAGGGAGAGTACCATTAATGACCTTCACCATAACGTCTTAACCTTCACTGATACATCTAATGCACTTAACCTAATCGATGAAGTAATGCCCATTATCCACCCTGAACTCATTGAATGGAACCAACCAAATTCCCCATGTCTTGACTTCTTCCAAAACGATGAGGCCATCATTGACTTTTTGGAATTAAGGGATAACCTACCAAGCAGGGATCACAAAGCTGGATTCGCCATAGAACTAAATAGCGCAGCATACTTTGGGGCAGATGCCAAACCTTTTAGCTGCAAAAATATAACACTAAAACATGGATCTTCCAGTGAAAACCACACTGTGGCACTGTTTGATCCAACAAAAGTAAAAAGAAAGAGCGTATCCAATGGTGAAAACCTCTCTGAGGCACTTGAGGATGAAGGGTTTGACATTCTCCCTGCTAATGCACAATAGGAATGATCAATGATTCTCATCGAGGAAACCAAAGAATACAATGTGGGGACTCCTGAAAATCCTCATATCATACATCTGGCATCTCTTCTCACTCCAGAGGAACAACCTAAATTTATAGAGCTCTTCCAGAAGCGTCAGATCAACTTCGCATGGTCATATGTAGACATGCCTGGGCTTGATCTTGATTTAGTCATGCATCACCTCACTATTGCAGAAGGAGCCAAACCTGTCAAGCAGAAGCTTCGTAAGATGCATCCCCAGATTGGAGTGCTAGTCAAAATAGAACTCAAGAAACTCCTAGATGTCGGTTTCATTAGACCAATTGATTATGCAGAATGGATCTCCAATATTGTGCCAGTTGGCAAACCAAAAGGGGGCATCTGCATTTGTACTGACTTTAGAGATCTAAATAAGGCCTGTCCTAAGGATGACTTCCCCCTACCAAATATCGACATCATAGTGGATCTGACAGCAGGACATGCCATGCTTTCACCCATGGATGGTTTTTCAGGATACAATCAGATAAAGATCACACCAGAAGATCAACATAAGACCGCCTTCATATGTCCATGGGGCACATATTGCTGGAATGTAATGCCCTTCGGTCTCAAAAATGCAGGAGCAACCTATCAAAGAGCAATGACCACCATCTTCCATGACATGATGCATACCATGATGGAAGATTATGTGGATGACTTACTAGCAAAATCACTCACCAGAAAAGGACATCTCCACATCTTAGATAAAATCTTTGATAGACTGGAACAATACCATGTTCGACTCAACCCAAAGAAATGTGTCTTTGGAGTGACCTCCAGGAAGCTTCTAGGATACATTGTCTCAAGCAAAGGTATTGAGGTCGATCCAGCAAAGGTTAAGGCAATCATGGACATGCCACCTCCAAAGAATATCAGTCAGCTAAGGACATTACAAGAGCAACTTCAATCCATCCAAAGATTCATTGCACAATTGGCCGATAAGTGTCACCCATTTACACACCTGCTACACAAGAACATCCGCTTTCAGTGGGATGCCCGATGCTAGCAAGCATTTCAGACACTTAAAGACTATCTCATGAATCCATCATTGCTGATCCCACCAGATCCAAGTAGACCATTGTTACTCTATATCTCAGCAACAAGTACAGCATTGGGTGTACTACTGGCACAACATAATGCAGAAGGAAAAGAGTGTGCTATTTACTATATCTCTCACACACTAGTGGGCTATGAACTCAATTACACACCTATTGAGCGAGCTTGCCTACCAGTAATCTTAGCAGCTACTAAACTGAGGCACTATTTGTTAACACACAAGGTACAACTTATTGCAAAGATTGATCCACTCAAGTATTTACTCAGCAAAGTAGCATTGACAGGTCGCTTAGCCAAATGGGTGATGATTCTAAGTGAATTTGACATTGAGTATGTGGACTGTAAAGCTATCAAAGGGCAGGTCATTGTAGATTAGTTGGCCGATGCACCACTCATAGGTGATCATCCTCTCATTTCCAATTTTCCAGATGAAGAGATATTCATTATCACAACAACACAACCATGGAAACTATATTTTGATGGTTCATACACTAGGCACGGCTCGGGGGCAGGCATTCTGTTTATCACACCTCAGGGTGATAGCATCCCGAAGTCTTACAGGCTCACATTTCCATGCACAAAAAACATAGAAGAGTATGAGGCCTTGATCACAGGACTCAGGTTAGCCATACAATGGAAATTACAAGAACTACAAGTATATGGCGATTCCCAACTAGTCATTCGACAAGCAACAGATGAATATCAGACCAAGGATGATAAAATCATGCCATATAAGCAAATGGTGGACAATCTAAAGGCATTATTTACTACTATCACTTTTAAGCAGATACCAAGAGATCAAAATCGAGCTACTGATGCCATGGCTACCATCGCATCTCTACTAGATCTTCCACAGAATTCAACACACTAAGAGTTCTTGGTAGAATAGCTTTGGATCCCCACTTATGATATCCCTGAATCTAAGATGATATGTCACCTTGTTGGTTCTGAATCCCCATGGTACAGTGAGTTCTACACCTATCTCCGCCATCACACCCTTCCTCCCAACCAATCGAATAACCAACGAAAAACCTTCATTCGCCAAACGGCTCAATATACCATTATTGTCGAAACCCTATACCGACGTGGTCTTGATGGTACTCTCCTTCGATGTCTGGAACAAGGTGAGATAACAAAGGCTTTGGAAGAGGTACATGAAGGAATTTGCGGGACTCATTCAAGTGGTCCATCACTCGCCAAGAAACTCCTGCGAGCTGGCTATTATTGGCCATCTATGGAAAAGGATTCCTACTACTTTGTCAGAAAATGCAAGAAATGTCAAGTTCATGGTGACCTGATACATGCACCAGCTCAAGAACTGCAACCAATCACAACACCATGGCCTTTTTGTCAATGGGGTCTTGACCTTGTGGGTAAAATCCATCCATCTTCATCCAATGGCCATAAATTCATTATTACCGCCACCGAATATTTCACAAAGTGGATCGAGGCTGTTCCACTTACCCAAGTCACCGGCAAGCAGATCGCCTCATTCATCCTCAACTACATCATCTGCCGGTATGGTGTGCCCATGTCCATCATCACAGATAACGGTCTCCCTTTCAAAAATCAGGATGTCCGTGAACTTTGTGAGAAATTTCATATCCAACACCGCTTTTCCACCCCCTATTACCCACAAGGCAATGGTCAGGCCGAAGCATCCAATAAAACATATTAAGAATCCTCAAAAAGATAGTCAATGATGTCGGCCATGATTGGCATGTTCAACTAAATCTAGCGCTATGGGCATATCGAACTAGCATTTGAACCCCTACATGTGCAACTCCTTATTCATTGGTCTATGGTGCAGAAGCTATCTTGCCTATTGAGGTCAAGATACCATCACTATGGGTTTTCTTGCACAATCTCATTGATGATGAAGCTTACAGAGTCTCACGTCTTCAGGACTTAGAGTTACTTGATGAGAAGCGACAAGCTGCATACAACCACCTCAAAGCCTATCAGCAGTGCATGAGCAGAAGCTACAATCACCGAGTTACACCTCATACATTTGAGGTAGGTGATCTTGTTCTATGAGAGAATCCTCACAACCAACCAAACTGAGAACATCAGGGCAAGTTTGAATCAAACTGGCTGGGCCCATATGTTGTCACTACTATGTTCGGGTCCGGGGCATATCAGTGGGCTACATCAGAAGGAGAACCGCTTGCAGATCCAATCAACAGCATGCACCTCAAACGGTTTTATACCTAAGCTATATAGAGCATCAGGCTCCCCTACATACCAGAAAATACCAAAAACATTTAGAAAAATGTCCTGAAGAAAATACAAAAACATTCAAAAAAAGTAAAGAAAAATCATCCATCCAAACGGTGAACAACCACTCCGGTGGCACCTTGGGTAAGTACGGTGGTGAAAACCTGGCAAACAGGTGCCACTCGTAAAGGCTATGGCTCCATTGTCTTTTAGACTTGTTGCGATCACATCTACTTCATACATACATCCATCCATCCAAAAAACATGGCTTGTTATTCCTCTGCAATTATGATAGTACTCCATACATCTTGCATCCCGCTTTTTCATAGTCATGTCTAAAACTGGGGGCAATGCCTTTAACCTATTGAAGGAAGTGGATTCTACATTGTCTTATGATTCATTAAGTTCTTCATTCAAACAATCATCAAAAATCCAAAAACATTCAAAAATATCTCGCAAAAATACCAAAAACATTCAAAACAATTCAAAATCCAAAAACATCAACAAAACCATTGAAAAATCACACAAAAACATGGCAACACCTTGTACATACCCATCCAAGCAGATACCAAAATAAACATTGACAAACTACTCACACAATGACCATTTACCAATCAACCACACAATCAACATCAACAATCAAACTGTCTTCAACAAGGATGCATCCTTCCTTACCAAAACAAAGACAAAAGTGACGTTTTCTTTGACAAGAAAATTATGTTAAGCTATCAAATACTTGGTTGATTTGTGAGTAAAATGGTTCGTTTATCTGTATCAGGATCTTGCAGCATTGTTTTGTATCATTTGCGCATTATTTCCGATGAAGTTTTGGGGCATGTATTAATGGTGTCTACATGGGAAGTTCACTAAGCTATGTGATCATAGGCAAAAATATAGTCATAGATCACTACGGCTTGCTGACTACAGCGTATACCTCAACCATATGAGCATGAACCATTACCAAGGATCCATATTCTTTATTCTTTATGTATATACTGTTTGTTTGCAAGTACAATGCTCTTTCTTTGGTTCCTCCTACCTCATCCAAACTGGATAAAGGTTTTATCTCTTATTACGGTATGCA
This sequence comes from Cryptomeria japonica, assembly GCF_030272615.1. NCBI lineage: Eukaryota > Viridiplantae > Streptophyta > Pinopsida > Cupressales > Cupressaceae > Cryptomeria > Cryptomeria japonica. Next base: position 162,927,206 of record NC_081413.1, read on the forward strand.
CTTGTCTCAGGATATGATCATCCTAAGATCAAGGAGGACGATCCAAGTCATCAATGAAAGGAGATAATCCTTGTCTGTTCCGCAAGCAATACTCAGGTCAACTTGATCCATTATATCAAGTTGCTTATATTAACTTGCTATATAAAATCCATGTAAGAAATACTCTAGTCATCTTGAATCTTTATGTCAAGTTGCTTGTATTTTCTTACAACATTTTAAAGCTCAATGATGAAAAATAAAGCACTATGGATCGTCATCTCATCTCATCTATATATATTGCATTTCATTGCATTCCATCCATCCATACATTCATAAATAGCTGCATATCATTCATACATAGTCATAATAATGCATACTCTATTTTCCTCTTCTTCCATAGGAATGAGTCATAGGTTCTCCATTTCTTCTATCTAACATCGACCCCCCCCCCTCACCCTCCCCATCTCGATAATCAACATCACATACCCTACATCGTTTCTCAATCAACCCAATCAAGCCACGTGCATCACCATCCATCTCTAAATAGGAGGGATTGTGTTTCCTATGCTAAGTCATCCAATAAGCCAAGCAAGTTACTCTCTCTGCATAGGTACATCAACTCACACACACCTAGACTCTCAACAGATATTTTGATCAAGTATCTTTGGGTCTCAATAGGTAATCGATTATGGTAATCCTAGACTACATCAGGCATTTATCATAATGACCTAGTCTCAACGAGGCTGCCATGATTCCCCACAACCATCCATCACACGCACACACTATCAATTGATCAACCAATCAAACACAATCCAACAAACAATTACATCAATTGTCTACGTCTCAACGAGTATTTTGCTTCATATACCTTGACTTCATCGGGCAATTATATCAATTGTCTAAGTCACATCAGGTCACTTTGATTCACTTACTCAGACTTTATCATGTCCAAGCAACCAACTGACATCAACTGTCACGCTTTGACTTGACCAGGGCAATTAAACCGATTGCACCAGATTGTCCAACCAATTTTGATCAATTGTATAGCATCAATCCAAACCCCACACTACATCTGCTATGTATCTCTTGCATGACCTCAGGGTACCCACTAGCTTGTTGTTTCTTCATATTCACTCCATTTTCTCCCATTATTTCATCATTAGTTCTAATTTCTTCTATTCTACATCCCCTCCACTTTTCATTCTTTTTCGAGAGACCGCCCGATTTTTCAAAAAAAAAAAAAAAAAAAATTCGGCCCATCTCTCGAGGGGGCATACCACACATTAAATTTACATTTTATGGGGCATTTCTTCACACCTATTTTTCTTTCTTTGAAACGACGCAATAAACCGCACCGTCTCGAAGAGGGGCAAATGTAGTCACATAAATTTGTCCACTTAATTAAATGAATACTTAGTATTTATTTGATTATTTAACCATCAATTAATGAATTAATTAAATTAATATTTAATTAATTCATCTTAACCCTCTTCTCCTATTAATTAAATAAATTATTCAATTTATTTGATTTAATTCACTTAACCAAATTCAGACCATTAATTAAATAAATAAATCATATTTGTTTAATTAAATCTTCTCTCACATTTAAATAAATTAATATTTATTTAAATCCCCCAAAATCCCACCTCTCACATTTAAATAAATTAACATTTATTTAAATCAACTTTATCCTCTACCCACTTGTATTTTCCTACAAATGCAAGTTGCACAATTATTTTAAATAAATAATTTATTTAAATCACCTTTATCCTCCACCCACTTGTATTTTCCTACAAAAGCAAGTTGCACAACTATTTTAAATAAATTATTTATTTAAAATCCTATTTATCCTCACCCACTTGAAACCTTTAATGGTTTCCCTTAAAGTATTCAAACTTGATGGCTTTAAAGTCTTCAAACTTGATGGCTTCCTTCTATAGTCTTCTTAAGACTTTAATGGTTTTCCTTAAAGTCTTCAAGCCTTTAATGGTTTCCCTCAAAGTCTTCAAGCATTTTAATGCTTTATCTTCATTTTTCTCATTTAAATAAATTAATATTTATTTGAATATTTATCCAAATGCAAATTACACCATTTAATTGAAATAAATGATTTTATTTTAATTGAAAATACCAAAATTTCTCCCACTTGCATTTTCCTACAAAATCCACTTGCATGCCTAAACCCCTTCTAGAATTTTCTAATCACTTCTAAATAGCCTAACCCCTTCTTTAAACTTTGTCACATTCCTAAGCAAAAGGGAAGTCACTTCTCAAACCCTCAAAGTCTTTGATAACCATTAAAGGCTTTCAACCTTCAACCACTAAATGGCTCAAAGTCTTTGATAACCATTGAAGGCTTTCAACCTTCAACCACTTAATACCCAAGGTCTCTAATAACCATTAATGGTTACCTCAAACCCTCCCACATGGTTAAAACATTTGTTTTGACTCAACCTCTACCCAACCCAAAGGTCTCATCAGGCCATTAATGCTTTGACCATGATTATCTCTTAAACATTTTCATAAAGGTTTATCCTTGGATTAACTCTTAATCCAGTGGGTAATCTTAATTTGGACTTGACCCTTAGCCTCTAGATAACCATGAGGTCTTCTCATGCCTTTAATGCCTCCAACCTCTTCTCTCAACCCAATCCTATGTTGACACTTGTCACCATTTTATTGGTGCCAATTGTGCACATGGATCCCCAACTTTCAAACTTGGCCCTTGATTAAACCATTCAATCTTAACCCTTCATTTCCCCATTTCTTCTATAAATAGAACCCTTCTCCTCAAGCAAAAAAAAGAAGCATTAGAGTATTGTTGTTATACTGGCATTAGCATAGAGCTTTTTCATAGCATCACTATCTACTCTTGCATAGCATTTGCTTATCATATTCAACTATCTTGAATCTCCATATGGCATCCATGGCTAGTGCTAAAAGCTGAGAGCTACACTCATTTGGGACTTGGAGAGGAGAGGAACAAGGGAGGAGCAACTATGAGCATCTTGATTAGCTATTTTATTCTATGTTTATATGCTTTCTATTTCATGCTTAATATCTCTCTTGATATGCCTGTTTAGGATAATCTTTTGTTGCTAACACTAACGTTTGTTTCTTGTGCTCTTGTGTGTGTTGCCATCAAACAGATTTTCTAATCCTTTTTGCAGAGCATCAACATATATTTAAATATAGAATAATTAATTTGAAAATTAGTCAAATTAAGTCAAATTAAGACCCCAATTCAAGTCAAATTATTTATAATTAAGTCAAATTAATTTACAATTTTGCATATATAAATTAATTAATAGGTCCTAACTTGGTCTTATGTGGGACCCTAATAGGTCTTAAGGGGTGCACATGTGTCACAAGGGGCCTTTCGTGGTCATAAGGGGTCACACATGTGTTCTAACACATGCGTGACCCCTTAGGACCACATAAGACCCCTTGCGACACCATTTGGTCTTTTATGGTCCTAATAGGTCTTAAGGGGTGTGCGTGTGTCTCAAGGGACCTTTAGTGGTCCTAAGGGGTCACACGTGTTCTAACACATGCGTGACCCCTTAGGACCACATAAGATCCCTTGCAACACCATTTGGTCTTATGTGGTCCTAATAGGTCCTAAGGGGTGCACATGTGTCGCAAGGGGCCTTAAGTGGTCCTAAGGTGTCATGCATGTGTTAGAACACAAATGTGTGACCCCTTAGGACCACATAAGACCCCTCGCAACACCATTTGGTCTTATGTGGTCCTAATAGGTCCTAAGGGGTGCACATGTGTCGCAAGGGGCCTTTAGTGGTCCTAAGGGGTCACACATGTGTTCTAACACGTGTGACCCCTTAGGACCACATATGACCCCTTGTGACACCATTTGGTCTTTTGTGGTCCTAATAGGTCCTAAGGGGTGCATATGTGTCGCAAGGGGCCTTAAGTGGTCCTAAGGGGTCACACATGTGTTCTAACACATGCATGATCCCTTAGGACCACATATGACCTCTTGCAACACCATTTGGTCTTATGTGGTCCTAATAGGTCCTAAGGGGTGCACATGTGTCGCAAGGGGCCTTTAGTGGTCCTGAGGGGTCACACATGTGTTCTAACACATGTGTGACCCCTTAGGACCACATAAGACCCCTTGCGACACCATTTGGTCTTATGTGGTTCTAATAGGTCCTAAGGGGTGCACATGTGCCGCAAGGGGCCTTAAGTGGTCCTAAGGGGTCACACATGTGTTCTAACACATACATGACCCCTTAGGACCACATAAGACCCTTTGCAACACCATTTGGTTTTATGTGATCCTAATAGGTCCTAAGGGGTGCACATGTGTCACAAGGGGCGTTAAGTAATCGTAAGTGGTCATATAAAATAATTATATACTCCTTAGGATGTATACATACACATACATACATATATACACCTCAGGACATGCTATCAGAGGTCATGTGTGGTCTTGAGGGGTCACACACATGTCATACACCTCAGGCGTGTGACCCTTCAGGACCACACACGACCCTTGATAGCATGTCCTAAGGTGTATGTATGTCCTAAGGCATATATAATTATTTTATGTCTATTTATGTATCTATGCACGTATGTATTTATGTATGTGTATGTATGTATGTAGACCTAGGTATGTATGTGTATGTATTTTTATGTATGTATGTATGTATGTAGGTAGGTATGTATGTTTGTGTATGTGTGTATGTAGGTTTGTATGTATGTGTATGTATGTGTACATATGTATGTAGGTTTGTATACATATGTGTATGTATGTGTGTAGGTATGTATGTATGTATGTGTATGTTTGTGTATGTATTTGTATGTATGTGTGTATTTATTTTCTAATATTCTCAACTAATATGATAGAATATATACAGAAAGTATATATATATTTTAAAAACTTAAAAAGAAAAAATTCTATCAAATATTTAATTTTCTATTAAAAACTATTTAAGAAAAAACAATATAAATTAATATGTTAAAATAAATGCATTTAAAAAAAAAATGATACTTACTACCGAAACGCTTCTAGCTAGATCTCTGTGATTTTTTGCCCCCTCTTGCTCAATTCCAAGCCACTCTTTGCAAAATGAGGGGCTTGGGCGAATTTTGGCTCTTATATAGGGCAAGGGTGTTCCAGTTGGAACAGCCTTGCCACATGAGCACTGCGTGGTTGCCAAATCGGGCCAAATCAGTCCGATCAGAAGCATTCTGGCTGAAACACTTCCGATCGGAACCCTTCTGGCCGGAACATGCATTGTTAGCCTAAAGTGCGACACAGATCCGTACGATCACCCACATAACTTAGATTAAATTATAAAAGAGGAAAGGGTTGAAAGGAAGATTAATTTGGAGATAAATGGTATCTGACATTGCATTACTCCTAAATAGACCAGTGCTTATCCATTGGGCCATGAAACGAGACATACAACCGCAATAAACCTTTTATTAGCAAATTGACTCAAACTAGTAGATTCAGTACATGTTAATGCCTGACATTAACGAATCTTCTCTTATTGCCCTAAAATTATACTCATAGACCCTTATTGTACTACTCAATTCACAATAGCATGCATATAGAATTTAGTTCTTTCCTTGAAAGAAACTCATACACATTCTACACAATTACAAGAAATCCATAATGACAAATCTGCATATCCTTGATATTAAGATTCATATGAAATCTAAAAATACAATATGGAGACAACTTCATGACAATTTTCCTTGAATGCACAAACTAATTGACATTTCTTAACAATCAGAAAATTATAGCCTACAACAAGCATTTCCTATTTACATGTCCGAGACAATAGAAAATTCAAAACCTGTACAACTGAGAAAGAAGAAGAATAAATAGAAGAAGAAAGAGCTCCAGATCTGCATGTTTACTGAGGGTTGTCCTCTTCTAGAATCTGATTTGCCTCAACACCTGTCCTTCCTCTCTCCTCTATCTACAATAGAAAAAATACCCTGCCCTTTCAATAGTCTTCTCTGCACTTTTCCCCTTTGCAAACTGAAAATATTCCCCGTTTTGTACTCTTTCTTTCTTGTGAATACATTCTTATTCATGTTGCACTTTACCATTTCATTTCCACTTTACCCCTCAATGAAAACACTTGCCTTATTCCCATCTTGATTTCACTTTTCGTAAAAAACAACATTGCACTTTTATCTATGGGTGAAATCAATTTGTTGTTGTAGGAGTATGTTGTATTTCAAATACATCTTGTATTTTTCCCTTGAGTGATAAAAAATTCAATCACTCTTGATTTAATCATGTAAAACTCCTATGAATATGCTTTCACGCAAGTGAAAATAACTCTTTCATTTTTACTCTATTGTTGGCACATTACTTTACCACTAGAACCAATAATAATGCCCTTTTGGAAACACTAGAATAATCATTTTACTTCAATCTTTCACTCTAAATAATTAAAATTATTCCATTAATGTTAAACTGGAGCATATAGAATTTGACCGGAAACAATGCGAAACAATGCCAAACAATTCCCACTCTTGGCTTGTTCAGAAAAAAGAGGCACTGGCAAAACTATGCAGTTTAGCTTTTACATCAGCCAACTACATTGCCTAGAAGGTCTCTAAAACCTTTTGAACAAACCCATTCACATGAAATGGCATTGATTTGATAAAATTTTAAAACACTTCACATGGCATGTCCAAGCATCCACATTCTGCATTCATTTCCACCAAAGTATTTCCAGATATAATATCTGACAACACTCCTTTATCCCTAATGCTTTGGCAGCAGTCCCCTCACTATTCCAAATCTCCCACGTTGGCATAAGAAAAGGGCGTTGGCAAAAAAATTATGGCGTATGGCTTTACTCCAACTATTTCATTTACATTAAAGCTTTTTAAAAACTTCCAGCACAATTATATTCTGCACATATCCTAAAATTATTGCAGCCAACCCCTTCATGCTTTGATGGATGTCTATTCACTACTTCAAAATTCCCTTGTAGGCGTGAACAGGAGGATGTTGGGAAGAAGGTGTGGTGATTGTCTTTACATTTTCTCTTCATATGCTTGAAAGCATTTAAATTTGGTAACAACAAATGCACATCGTGCATTCACTTGGACTACAATTATCATGCCATTCAGGGATTACAATTCCTTGAGGCATCCTTAAAACTACACGCTTTATGCTATGCTCCCACATTACGCATTTCATTATGGCAATTGAAACTATGATATTTGACAAATTTCATCTGTGCTTTATGCTCCAATAGATGCTCACGCCTTCGTCCACGGCCCCCAAATTGGTACAAGTGAGAATGATTTTGAAAGAGGTTGTGGAAAATGACGTTACACTTGCCATTGCATTTCCTTGAAGTTTCTAAAGTTTTGTTAGAAAATACATTCCATGATATGGAATCACTTTCAAGGCATTCTTAACAGTTTAGGCCTTGTGTTATGGTTCCATATTTTGCATACATTGCTAGCAGGCGTTGCAGCTACAACATCTGACAAATCTCCTCATCGTGTGTGCTTTAATAGCTATCACACCATGCTCCAAAGGAACTCTTCGCTAACTCAAGCAGGATCGATGAATGGCTACCAAGGCATTGTAAATAATCTCACTCCATTCTTGTTTTGATGAACATTCTCTACAAAGAAAACCCTAACATGCTCTCGTGCAACATTCTTCTTGCCCTAATTCTCGCAAAACTGGGGTACTTCCTTTGTAAATTGACTTGTCACCACTAGCAGCAACAAAATATATACTTTAAAATGATATATGAATCGAGCTCAAAATTGGACGAGATCAAAACTGGAGGCTTCTGATACCATACCAAGACCCGTGACATTCTCCATTTTTTCCATTTTGCAACTTTTTTGGGTCACCAAATTTAGCTCAGAACATCTCTAAACTGCCCTCAAAAACTTATCAAATGACCCCATGAGGCCATGGAAATTGAAGAGCATGTAGACTGACTAATTTGGAATCATGCTGCAAAATGAATTCTCATGAAACTTCCTAGAGTGGAATATTTTAAAGCTCAAAGTTGACTACTCAGTCATTTCTACACTGGAGTCTGTCAAAACCCCCTTCAAACCCTGTTTCAAACCCTGTTTCAAATCCATTTTCAAAAAATAGCTAATGACATCATGAGGGTTTGGAAAATTGCATACAAGCTCATTTAACTACAAGGAATTCAACAAACCAATTTTTCTAGTGAAATAATCATCTAGATGCAAGTTATAAACATTGAAATTGAGGCCTCTGGAAACACTTTGCATCGAGTAATCTGCAAAACATAATAGATTGCAAAAGATTTGGGCTTCACAAAAATGTCAAATGAAGCCTTGGGAATTTTCAATCAGATTCATGGGTACACAAATATTCAAGGAATACTGGGGAACAAGCGGTTTTTCATGACGATCAACTGGGTACAAATTGCAAGCCTCTAAAGTAAGCTACTCAGGCATTTCTGAAAAATGTGCACATAATGAACCATTGTTGACCCCTCAAACTAGGTACATGAATAATGTATTAAATCTGATCATGAGACATTTCTAATAAGAGGTTAACAACACCCCAAAGTTGTTTATCATGAAATTCAATGGGTGTCAAATTACTTGCCCTCAACATGGGCTACATGGGCTGAAAATGCAAGGGTATCTCTAAGTGTCTCAAGAAAATTTTCTCAACTTGGGCCCTCAAAATTTTGCAATTTTTGGAAGTCCCAACACTCTTAGTTGTCATAAAAATACAATGAAACCTTCCAATACCTTAGAATGACTTGATAAGCCTCATTTAAAGTAATACACTATAGCAATATATTCTATTTACACGATCTAATATAGTTGGTAGTACATCTATGCCCCCTAGTGTATTTGGTCATGTTGAATCTCATCAATAATATTTATCCAAGCCTCTATTACCTAATCCTAATTATATTTTTATCATTCATGAGTTATATTTTAGGTTACTTTTTGTAGTGTCATAAATTGTAACCCCTTATAATTTCAAACTCTTTTGTGTGCCCTTCCCTTAGTGTGACTCCCCTTAGATCTTTTCCAAGCATATTTATGGATCTGCATTATAAAATTATTGCCATATGATGATATGGTGATATGTGTCTGTTGGCAATATGTTGGATTTGATCAAGTGTTGTCATTGATGTCAACATTGTATCTCGGTTGGACCTATCCCGGTTAGTCTTGGTGATCATCTTGGTTTTGGCTATGACTCTGATTTAGTATGATAAGATCTCTGGAATTGGTTTTCGATACTTACTCTTGATGGTTATATGCTTGTCATATTCTATTGGTTCATGTTTTGGTGCTCTGATAACTATTTCTTATGCTCCCGGTTGGTATTTCCTCGTACCAATTAGCTTTACTAGTAAGTGATATTTGATGTTTTGGTCAGACGATTTTGGTTTGTCTTATGGGAATGGTTTCTATCATGCTAAAGGTGCTTCTTGATCATATTTTGAGTGTTTGGTGACTTTGCATTGGTTGACATGCTATTATGGTGGTCCTATTTGGATCCGGTTAGACTTTATGTGTTACTTCACTAAGGGTTTCTACCAGTTGGTGAAGCATGTTGGATTTTGGTCTTAACAATTTTTTTGGCAAATATAATTGTTTAGATATTTGAATTAGGTCCATCCTATGTAATCCAAATGATAATATTGGTTCGGTGATACCGTGTAATGTATTTTTTGTTATAATGGGTTTTGGGTTTAGGGTTTAGCCGACCTTATCATAACGTTGATGATCTGTATTTATAGGTGAATTATTCATGTAATTGAGAGATGGATGATTTGTGGGATATATGGTTATGTTTGCATTATCAGAGTAAGGTTTATGTATGAACAAGTGATATATCATTCGGCATAAGGTTTTTGGTATTGCAGGGCAGACATCTGTGCTTAATTGGAACTGTATCAAGCATTAGGAGATGCTACTTTCATAGTTCATTCTTTCCGGATTGTACTCCGATGTTTTGTAAGTCAATGAGACTTCTCTTTTGTGATGAGTAGTAAATTCTAAGTAGTTGGCCTGATTGCAAGTGCAATCCCCATTGTAATTATTTCACATACTGCTTCAAAAGTATTATCTAATTGTGGGTACAGTTTCCCACTGTGGTTTTTCCCTTTACTGGGTTTTCCATGTCAAAATATTGTTTCTTCCTGGTATCAGATCTATCTAACAATTGGTTTTAGAGCTTTGGTCATCTCTATAGAAGCTTAACTGCTTGAGGATATCCATTGGCAACTGTATCTAGTTCTACATGTTGGCATATGCACACTCCAATGAGACATTGTAGGTGATTGAAGGTTTTGTCATTCATGGCAACCTAGCAATCCTATGGCACCGACAAGATACCGACAAGGCATTACACCAACAAGTTAGTGCACCGACATCAATAGATCATGCTCTACACCAGCACTCAGGACACCGGCACTGGTATAAAGAAAGGAAGTATACCGACACAGAGGCCGACAGGATTTTCTTATATTACATTTTGTTTATTATTGTAAAAACTTTCTAAGCTGACTTGGCAAATTGTAAAATGACTCTTATATATAAAAGAGATCATTGTAGACATTTTGAAGAGGATAAGTAAGCGATAAGGAAAAATATAAGACAGACATATTATGCAAAATATAGGTTCAAGGGTTTATGTAAGAAGCAGAGCAACAACCGGTACTGGATCTGGCATTATAGATGCTATTGTAAAGCAGTACAAGATATTGGATTTGTATAATCCACATTGTAAGTCAGTGAGACTTCCCATTGAGCAGTGAGCTCTAGGCAGTTGGCCTTTCTACATGTGCAGGCCCCTATTGTAAGTAATATTCTCTTATTGGCCAATGAGTAAATATTGTGGGTCACAAATCCCACCAAGGTTTTTCCCACACTGGGTTTCCTTGTTAAATCTTTGTGTTATGGTGTGCTTTCCATGTGGATGTTTTTAATTCTGTTTATTACATTATTTCTTGCATACCAGTACACTATTATAATATGTTCTGCATGTTTTAAGTTAAGAAATTCTAATTACCGGTTCGATACTGATTCACCCCCCCCCCCCCCCCCCCCCCCCGCCTCTCAGTATCTGTGGGATCCCTAACAATTGGTATCAGAGCTTTGTCCTCTATTTTCAGAGGTCTAATAGCTTGAGGAAGATCTTGACACCAATAAAGATGGAAAATATAATGAAGCAACTTGAAGGAGCTCTTTCAGACTATGATGTAGAGAAATTGAAAAATATCAAACTAGAAGATGATTTAAGGGCGGCTCAAGATATCATTCAGGCACTTCAAGAGAATCTTACTGTTGCAAGAAATAAGAGAAGAGAACTTTGTGAAAATTTGCAAAATGAGAATGATGAAAAGGAATCACTTAATGATTAGATAAGCAAGCTAAAACAAGAGAACATGACAACAAAGAATGAGATGCAGGATATGACTATGAGATTTTGCAAAGAGATTGAGGATAGGAAGAAGAATGAAGAAGAACTGACCAAAAGACTAAGTGATGCAGCAAATAAGAACACAAGACTTAGCTATGAAAATGACATGTTGAAGACAGATCTGATGCACACTCAGAATGACTCCAATGAACTGATGAGACAAAAAGAAGTCTTAGAAAGAGAACTAGAAACTGCAAATCAACATAATGAAAAATTCAAGAAAAGCTCAAAGGAACTTGGCACCTTGCTGAAGAATCAAAAACCTAAAGGTGACACTTCTGGAATTGGCTTTGAAGTTGGTAAAAGCTCTGGTACTACAAATACTCAGGATCACATCAAACCGGTAAGACAACCTAATGCTTATAAATTCAATGGAAAATTCTTTAACTGTAATAAGTATGGTCATAGAGAAAATGAATGTAGATCTAGAAATTATCAGAATATCAACACACCCACCGGTCAATGTTCAAAATGCAACAAAGTTGGTCACAACTCTGAAAACTGCAGAATGAATGTAAGATGTTATGTTTGTGGAAGATTTGGACATTTATCTAATCAATGTAGAACACAAACTGGCATAGGTTATGGGAAAGCTATTCAGAAGAATAATGTGAGTTGTTATGCATGCAACAAGATTGGGCATATTGCAAAATTTTGTAGAAGTAAAGGATCACTAGTAGACAACAAAAGTTCTAGCTTGAAAGGTAAAGAAAAAGTTGAAGAGGTTAAGCAAGAATTCTCAAAACAATGGATTAGAAAAGCTGATCTAAATATTGGGAATACTCCTCCACCGGTAGAACCAATCAATGCTTCACTAGCAGGACAGAGTGATGCTTCACCGGTAGGATAGAGTGATGCTTCACCGGTAGGACAGAGCAGTGCTCCACCGACAGGAAGTTCTTCATCTAATTGAAGAAATTTTCCTTGAGGGTTTGGCAATCTAATGACACATATGCTATTATTCCATCGGTTAGAGACAAGAAGTTGAAAATTACTTGTTACCGACAGACAATAGTAAGTGAATACTTAACTGGCATGCATTTAATGTGGTAGATGGTGAAAAGATACTATAAATTTGAGGTTTTGGCTCCATTCCATTTCACCGAGATTTCAAACCTATGAAGAGTGTGATGATTCAGAGCTAAGGCATTCCGAGCAAGAGGCAAGAACACTCCAAGCAATCATCCATCCTAAAGGCAGTAAAAGGTATTTTATCATGGCATCTACCTCTACAATTGAATATATAGCAAACCCTACTATTGTCGAAGTGATAAAAAGACCTAGGCCCATATTTCAATTAGTTCTCGAGGTAGCAAAGAAAGATGATACCTTAGGTGTTTTTTCTCAAATTCCTAAGGGAGTTGTTTATGTTGAAGACCCCAGAATTTACATTCACTGTAACATTGAGGAACTAGGAGATGAAGAGATTAAAACTATGTTTAAAACTGTGATATGTGATGAATCCGGCAATGTAAAAGATGAACACAAGATCATTGAAACCCTAGGATTTATAGAGATCCTTAGCATTCTTGAATTCCCCAAGGATGTGATTAGGATAGTCTTAAGCAGGGTACATGGTGAATTTTTTTGGCTAGATGCAATCCACAAAATCACTAAGGAAGCTGTGAAAGTTGTCATAGGGTTACCGACCACCGGTAAAAGACCAAACAAAACTAAGAAGGTATCCAATGACCTAGTTACAAACCTAACTGGTGCCACATCCGATAAAAGGTCCTTAAGAGTAAATGATGTAACAAACATTAATGTGAGATTTATCAGCATGATATTAGGGTATAAAGCTACTCATGCAAATAGACTTAATTCAGTTTCAAGTTTATGCATTAAGAGTGCTTATGATATGGTCACAGATAATGCAAAGATTGATGTATGTGATCGGTTAAAGGATGAATTAATTGACAACCTTGGAAAGATTAAGAAGGACAAGAAAGGAACTTTCAGATTTGGAAATCTGCTAGTATGTCTGATGCTACATATAACCAAGCAGGTTCCCAGTATTGGCTACAAAGAACTTGGATATGATATACCGGTAGGCAAATAGTTAACATAACTATTCAATAACATGGGAGAAGACAAGGAAAACAATATCCATGATTTCTTTCAAGCACTAAAGGCCAAAATGAAGAAAAGAATCAGGCTATCACAAAAGATTGTTGACAAATATAAAGATGAAATATGCTTTGTAATCAAGAAAGATGAGATCTGGATGGAAGTGATCATCCCTAGGACAGTTTGGGTAATAGAAATGGGTTATGAAATAGATGATCATATAATTGAAACATATGCTAAAGTACTTCTGGAAGCCTCTAAAGAACCTAAGGAAGAAGTATTTAGTAGTGCAGAAACTATTGAAAGCCAAATACAATCTAAGAAAAGAGTGAAAAAGGCTGAGGCAGTTGTAAGAAAAGGTTCCAGACAAGCAAAGGCCATCAAAGAAGATGTGTTAAAGCAAACCGGTATAACAGAGGATGAGTTAGCAGCTCCACAACCTAAAACTCACCTATCACCGGTAGGTACTTCTTCAAAGAGTGACATGCATGCAACTTTCAAGAGAGTTGTAAGGAAAAGAGATCCCTCACTGGCAACCACACCCTCACCTAGGAGGACAAGACAAAAACAACAAGCAGTGAGATCTCAGGTAAGAAAGGCTACACCAAAGAAGAAGAAACTGACACCCAAAAGGAAGAAGAGGACAAACAAGGACTTGGCCCCTCTTGATATATTGTTGAATGAAATTACAGAGGAAGGAAAATTAGAGAATATAGAGAAAATATATGACACTCTAACAACTGATGAAAAAGAACAAGTAGAAAATAATGTTATATTGCATATGGATATGTATAAGAAATTTTTGATGAAAGTAGTAAATGAAATTCCAGATGAACTATTTAAGAGACTAGAAGCAAGAAGACAAGCAGTAATAGAATTGGACAAGAAAATAAAGATTGAAAAGCTACTTGTATATCCAGTTAATCACCCAAAGAAAGTCATGACCTAATTGCTTAAGCCAACTGGCCAGTATTTTCTATTGCACACTGGCACATTGCTTTAATGGTTGGAAGAGTTAATGAGGTGACTGAGGAGACAGAAAATGGATGGGATATATTCCTAGTTGAAAAAGGAAAACAAGAAGAATACAGGAACCCCAAACATATAAAATGTTATCAGAAAGAAAGAGACAAGGGTAAAGGTAAAGTTGGTGGATCACCTAGTATCAAGGTTAAAGACAACTTACCTCCACCTCCTTTGATTACTCCACCGGTAAAAACAACAGGTACAAAAGATCAACCGACAGTTGAAAGTATGGATGTAGAGGATGGTAATCCTAATCCTAAAGTCTTATATATTGTGGATGTTGATACTCAAAAGATCAACATTGTGGTAGACAAAGATATAATTGATAAGACTGAAATGGCTAGTGAGCCTTCAGTAGCTGAGCAAACTAACAACACACAGGAGAAATCAGCTGATGACAAAGAGAAAAAGGTAGAAACTTAGACTCAGACTGAGACAATGCAACAAATAGAGAAAAAGGCTCCTGAACAGGAATAGGAATAGAAGGAAATAGTGCCACTGACATCTGGAGAAGTAGAAAAACCATTGCTTAGGGAAATGCAAACACAAACAAACCTACCAGAGGTCAATACAAGCTTGGTTACTTCCACTGGCGGTACTCAAAATCTTGATTCATCATCAGGCTACAAAACAACTAATGTGACTGAGGTACTATTAGATTCAATCAAAAAGATAACAGACTGCAGTTCACAAGCTTATAAGGCAATAGATGATACCATACCAATTTTGAAGGTAATTGCTCCTAACTGTAATATAGACAATAAAGATTCTTTAGCACAACTTGATACCTTGTGTAAATATATCATAGAAAACATTGAGAAAATAAAGGAAGAGACACTGAAGGATAAAGTAGAAATTGAAAAGCAGAAATTCTTTGATGAGCAAATAAAGAAGTGTAATAGAGATTTTGACACACTTCTACTAGAACTGTGTAATTTATTGAAAGAGTACAAAACTCTGTACAAAGACACCTGCACGACAAACCTTTTGACTGTAGATATAGACATGAAGATGAGCAAGGTACATGATGAAATTAATAAACTTGCAAATAATTTTGTCAACTCACCTGATACACTATCATTTTTTGAACAGAAGATAACAAATTTTGAGGAAGATTTACTTAAATTGGAAAGAGAGAAAGAAAGAATAGTGAAGAAGGCAAAGCATCTAAGATTAAAACTGAGTCCAAGATTGGACTATCTAGCATCACTGCAGAAGGAAGTATCTGAGGCACTAATACAGGGACAAAAAACACCGACAGAGCATTTGTAGCATCTCACTGATACAGTTAAGAGAATAGAGACAACAATAAGAGATAGTAAAAAGTTCATGGAGAGTATAAACTTGATTTTGGCAGATCTATTTTAAATTGTAACTACCCAGTTACAAGGTTGAAACTACAAACTCTACTGACATCTTGACAACCTTTGTCATTGATGCCGAAGGGGGAGTAGTGGGATGAGAAAATTCAACATCACAAGAATCATATGCTTAGGGGGAGCACACACATTTTTTGTAACATTTTTTGGACTTCACATTTTTGGATACATTTTTGAAATTTCTCATGAGTGTTGCCATCAATGCCAAAGGGGGAGATTGTTGGCATATGCACACTCCAATGAGACATTGTAGGTGATTGAAGGTTTTTTCATTGATGGAAACCTAGCAATCCTATGGCACTAGCAAGATACCGGCAAGGCATTACACCGCCAAGTTAGTGCACCAGCATCAGCAGATCACACTCTACACCAGCACTCAGGACACCGGCACCGACACAAAGAAAGGAAGTATACCGGCATAGAGGCCAATATGATTTTGTTATATTACATTTTGTTTATTATTGTAAAAACTTTGTAAGTCAACCTGGAAAATTGTAAAATGACTCATATATAAAAGAGATCATTGTAGACATTTTGTAGAGGATAAGTAAGCGATAAGGAAAAATATAAGACAGACCTATTATGCGAAATATAGGTTGAAGGGTTTATGTAAGAAGCAGAGCAGCAACCGGTACTGGATTTGGCATTATAGATGCTATTGTAAAGCAATACAAGATATTGGATTTGTATAATCCACATTGTAAGTCAATGAGACTTCCCATTGAGCAGTGAGCTCTAGGTAGTTGGCCGTCCTGCATGTGCAGGCCCCTATTGTAAGTAATATTCTCTTATTGGCTAGTGAGTGAATATTGTGGGTCACAAATCCCATTGAGGTTTTTCCCACACCGAGTTTCCTTGTTAAATCCTTGTGTTATGGTGTGCTTTTCATGTGGATGTTCTTAATTCTATTTATTACATTATTTCTTGCATACTGGTACACTGTTATAATATGTTCTGCATGTTTTAAGTTAAGAAATTCTAATTATCGGTTAGATACTGATTCACCCCCCCCCCTCTCAATATCTGTGGGATTCCTAACACTGCATTCAACCCCTACCAGAAGAAGAGTCCTAGATTTGATGGTACAAACTACAAAATATAGAAGGAGCGAATGAATGTTCATCTGAGATGTCTTGGAGCTGAGGTTTCGGAGATAGTGGAGAAAGGGTATATACCTCATGATCCTAATTTTGGAACACTGGCACCTGTTGATGAACAGAAGAGAGCTGAAAATGATGTTAGAGCAAAAGAAGCATTGTTAAGCACCCTATTTGATGAAAAGCTATTGAATGTCATCGAGTTGGAGAATGCAAAGTAGGTCTGGACAAAACTTCAACTCTTTATGAAGGTGACCAAGCAATAAAGATTGCAAAACTTGAAGGTTTTTGGGTGAGATATGAAACTTTGAAGATGGAAGAAGATGAGAAGATAAGTTCTATAAAGTGGAAAATTGTATCCTAGTGACTTCCCACCTAGGAGAGAGAAAGGAAGACACTAGGATGATTTTCACTTGGGAGAACTTTACATTCAAAAGAGGGGTTTGAATCCACTAGATCCAAATCCAAGGGAAACAAGGATATGAATTCCAAGTGGATTGCAAGGGTTGAAGTGTGATTTACCATCTTTTGTAAATGCGAAAGTTGACTTGTTGATTATGTGGAAAAGAGAGAGGAACTGAGTAAAATGAGGTGCTACCAGTTTGGAATCACATTGTAACTTCAGATCTGAGCTAATTAAACTGACACAAATCTGCCCTGCAAATTTGGAGAAAAGTCATCGAGACCATGGTGGGAATGTACATGGTCCGCCACAAAATCCGCGACACGAAAAGGGTTCTTCTGTATCTGCAAATGAATCCCAAGCCTATAATTACAATTGTGCACCTACAACCTACACACATAAAAGAGAGGAAAAGGGGTTGTGGATAGGGGTTTGCCTCAGTCAAACCTCAGTTGAGGAATCAACCTTGAAAGAAAGTAATTGCAAATGCTTGAATGTAAACAATAGAATTGTAAACCTTGTAGATCTGTAACTTGTTGATGATCATTGTTTTGCTTCTTGAATGTAATTGCAAGTGTTGCATGGAATGGCATGTAACATGACAAAACCCTAACACACATGCATGCTTGCAAATGAATGTTGTAATGTTGCTCTAATGGATGAATAAAGAAGACTTGAGTGCTTGAATGCTTGATGATGTATATCTTTGCCTACACTTGCTTATCTCCTTTGCATGAATTTTGCCTCCAATTCCTCCTTATGCAAATGAGAAAGCCAATTCCCTTTTATACATGCCTCTTGAAGATTAATTCATCTCATAAAAGGCCGACATCAGGGAGATTTAAGATCCCAAAGTGCAAATGGGGTCAAGGGGACCTATCTTGGGGCCACCCTATCAGGGTGGGATAGGGGTACCACGCCCCTATCTAAGGGGGACAGGGGTGCTATGCCCCTATCTTGTCCTATCTTGGGGCTCGGACAAGGTCCTGAGGATATCTCAGGGCTCAAACGTGAAGGGGGCAAGGGGTGAAAATGCAGAAATAGGTCTCAGCTAGGGAGGAGGATGTCGTCGCCAAGGTGAGGACTTCAAATGTGGTTAAAATTGTAGGAGGCACAATTTTATGACACTACATTTAGCCCCCACTTTAGTGGGAGTATGGCTTACATCACTACTGCTGGTAAAGTAGAAGAAAAGAAAGATGAAGATGAGAGATGTAGAGAAAGATCACAAGGAGCATAAGATTTCACTAATCTCGAGGAACCAAGCCCCCAATCTTAGGATCTTAACTCACTCACACATATACAAGAGAACACAAAACAAAAAGGAACAAGAGGCATAAAACAAAAACAAAGTTCAAAAAGACACACAACAAAAACAAGACACAAGATGACAAACCAACTAGCCGAAGAGACCTCGATACTCAAATGCCTGAACAACTAATCAGGACACAAACACCAATGCCATCACATAAACACAAGCAATCACATAAAATGGCAAAGCTGACATCATCCATGAGCTATCAATAGTAAAACTATGAGTTCATGAGAGGAAGAAGAGAGATAACATGAATACACCCTTGGGTGATCCATGAGAAGAAAAGTGAAGAAGAAAGAAATTGTGGACGTCTTGCCCCTAAAAATAGGTGATCCATGGAGAGAAGGACATGGAAAATCTCACCCCTAGAGCTTGCCTAGGTGATCCATGAAAAGAGAGAGAGTGAGAACTCCGTTAGTTCCACTCAACCTCATGCACGTGTGTGCAAGTGAGGTTTGAAGCGCCTCATAGGAGTCTATGCCCGAGTACGCTACAAGCTATGTAGAATGTATAGTACAAGTGTTAAGAAAGGTGTGATATCTCGCTCTAAGAGACCATGCTCTAGTTCTAAGAATAATCACCCTGCATAAGAGAAAATTTGTGTCATCTTGCTCTAAGAGACCATGCTCTAGTTCCAAGAATGACCCATTGTACAAGAGAAAAGTGACGACATCTTGGTCTAAGAGGTTTCCCCCTAGTTCTAAGAATGTCTCACTATACAAGACAAGAATAAGTGAAGATGTCTTTCTCTAAGGGACCGTGCTTTGGTTCCAAGAATGACCCACTGTACAAAAAGTGATGACATCTTTCTCTAAGAGGTTTCCCTTTGGTTCCAAGAATGTCCCACTGTTCAATGCATAAGAGAAGTATAGTACAAAGGAGCAGTGTGGGTGCCCCCCCCTTAAGATGTCAACATAGGCTGATGTTGATATCTTAAGGAAAGTAGAACAAGGATACCTACCTTTTTCACAAAGAAGATATCTGCTATGCAACAATGTCATAAATCCAAGAAAGAGAGAGAGTACTCTTCAAACAGGGATAAGATAGTTGAAAAGAGATATCTTTTTGTAAGTGTAAAGGTGATCCTTGGAGGAGAAGAGATATTTGTTCAAAAGACATCTACCCCCAAGAGGAGTTGTCTTAGACAAATATAACATCTTCTATAATGAAGATAAGAAGAGAACAAGAATGCAATCCTTCCTCCTATTGCTAGGTGAAAGGGATTCTTGATGAAGGATGAATCATGTTTATCCCCAAGAGGGATGGGTGAATTTATCATAGATGTACATTACCAAGTGGAAAAGAGGTTGTAATCAAGGACTTACACCTTTTGTATAAGAGAGAGTCCTTGAGAAAACAACCAATAATTTTGCACAAGGAATAACATCAAGTAATAAATCTCACACCATCCACACAATAGGGAAAAGTAGATCCTTAGAGAAAGAGAGAAGGAGAGAGATCATTTCCCCCCAAGTGTAGGATAATGAGAAGAATTGCACAACTTTTAAAGAGATATTACTCATTAAAGATGTACCGTTTCAAGGAAGGAATACATCCTAGCCAAGGAACAGACATGCGCTCGCATGAAGGATAACTCCATTCAAGAAAAGACATCAAGTTATGAATAACACAATAGAAGAGGTAATTTTCAAAGAGAGATAAAGAAGAAGGAGGTTCACAAAAGTCCTCTAAATAAATATTATTCATAATAGATGTACCATTTCAAGCAAGGAGAAGATCCCACTCATGGAACAAACATGCGCTTGCATGAAGGAATACTCCATGTAAGAAAGGACATTAAGTTTATGAATAATACAATTGAAGAGGTAATTTTCAAAGAGAGAGAAAGAAGAAGAAGGTTCACAAAGGTTTTATAAGGAGAGATTGTTCATAATAGACATACTGTTTCAAGCAAGGAAAATATCCTAAGCATGAAACAGACATGCGCTCGCATGAAGGAAAACACCATGCAAGAAAGGACATCAAGTTTATGAATAATGCACTCCATAAAGAAACTAGTGAAACCTTAGAAAGAGAAAAAGGAATATTCTTGCCCCCTAAGCATAGAGGCAAAAATAAATAGACTATTATGTTGCTCACTAAGTATGATTGCACCTAAAATTGTACCACCACGAATGACAAGGAGCCCCCAATAGGTAGGCTAACTATGTCACGTAGTGAGGAGAAACATAATAGGAACTTGAATGTTATTTTAAATGATCATGATGAATATTCCATTCATTGTCAGATGTTATTTTTAACATGCTTGAAACAATGAAATATTGTATTTGTATTTTCAAAGCTTGACACTCGTTAATAGAATGGTCATGGGTTTGATGATATTTACAAAAAGAAGAATTTTGAGAATGTTGTTTATGTTTCTTCTTAGTTTAGGATGAAGAGGAGATATGAATTTGGAATTGAGAAGATTGGTCAACACACTTTCCTATTGCAACTCAAAATTAGAATGAGAAGGTGCGGTTTTACAAGACAATGGAGAAGAAGATGTGGACAAAGGAAAGTGTAATTTCTCATGACTTTGTTGCTCAAATTCAAGTATTTGTCCATTGTATTCATGTGTATATTCAAAAGAAGGTTTAATCTTAGGGAGAATGGGATTGAAGTTTAAAGAGGCCCAATCAATTTCAAGATTTGTGTTAAGAGAAAAATTTGGAATGTGAAATTCAGGCATCTTAGATTTGCTAGAAAAGGTGGGAGTGAAATCTAAGGACCCCCAATCATCCTCTAAGAGTTCCTCTTTAGGAACTTTGTTAGTAGAAGAAGGGGTATTTGAGTGAATTGAAGAGAGGATTGTAGGAACTAAGAAATCATATTATGCTTCACTTATGTTCTCATCAACTACATCATTAGTATATGTGTAAGGTACAACATGATAATCAGGAAGAATTGGTTTCCTAAGAACATGAATGGAATTGATTTGATTTTTGTTAGGCTCTTGATTTTTAGGAGAGAGAATTATGATAAGAAATAATATCATCCTCTTGTTCTAAGGTATCTTTATGTTCAAGACACTCATTAGAAAAAGGACTATCATATGTAAATAATGCTTCATCTTTAGAGGGAAGATCATGAAAAGAAGGTATGATATCACTAGGATAAGTAGCCATAATATCATCCTCTTGCACCAAATAATCCTTATGATGGGAATACTTTTTAGGAGAAGAAGGATCACAATTCTTCAATTCATCTTTAGGAGGGAGATCTTTTAAAGAAGTGTCCATATTCCCTTTTTGCACCAATATGCCTTCATTAATGAGATCAATTTTGGGAGAAGGTAAATCATAGCTATGAATGAAAGGGAGCATCATGAATATCTTTAATGTAACTCGAAATTGAATTATCAAAATAAGATAGGAACTCCATATGCACTTATGATCAAACAAGAAACTCATATGTCATTTAACCATAATAATGTTTACCCCATACATGCATAGAAAATTTAATAAAGGAGGGAAAAATGGAATTTGAATTGCAAATTTAAATTTAAATTTGAATTTGTGAAATTTGAATTTGTGTTCGACCTTTGAGGGTGTAAAAATTGATAAAGTATGTTGATATTCTAGATCTGAGCTGAAAAATACAATCAATTCCGTCTCCCGAAATTTTGGGAAAAAAGTCAAGGACCGTGGTGAGAATGCACACAGTCCGACAAACTTTTTTTGAAATTTTTAGGGATGCTAGGATAATGATATTATTGTGGAATCCAAAAAACAACTGATTTGGAGATGCCTAGATCAGTCAAATTTGTAATCAAAGGTCAAAAATAGAAAGATCTTAAAAACTAGGGTTTTATGATTTAACCACTGAATTTCCAGAATAAAGAGACTAATTTGAATTGAAATTTTGAAATAGAAATCAGATCTGAAACAAGTAATTAAAATTTTACACTTCACAAGCTTAATTTTCTCAAAATGAAAAATTAGGGTTTTTATGCAATTAACCTCTAAAATTTGCAAATAGATCAAACTTGGAAATGAAAATTTAAAATTCAAATTGTAATTATTTAGATCTAATAATGAGAAATCAAAATTAATGTGTAATACATCAAGTTCACCAAAATGTAAAGTGGAAAATTGTATCCTAGTGACTTCCCACCTAGGAGAGAGAAAGGAAGACACTAGGATGATTTTCACTTGGGAGAACTTTACATTCAAAAGAGGGGTTTAAATCCACTAGATCCAAATCCAATGAAAACAAGGATATGAATTCCAAGTGGATTGTAAGGGTTGAAGTGTGATTTACCCTCTTTTGTAAATGAGAAAGTTGACTTGTTGATTATGTGGAAAAGAGAGAGGAAATGAGTAAAATGAGGTGCTACCAGTTTGGGATCACGTTGTAACTTTGGATCTGAGCTAATTAAACTGACACATATCTGCCCTGCAAATTTGGAGAAAAGTCATCGGGACCATGGCGGTAATGTACATGGTCTGCCACAACATCCGCGAAATGAAAATGGTTCTTCTATCTCTGCAAATGAAACCCAAACTTGCAATTGCAGCTGTGCACCTACAACCTGTACACAGAAAAGAGAGGAAAAGGGGTTGTGGATAGGGATTTGCCTCAATCAAATCTCAGTTGAGGAATCAACCTTGAAAGAAAGTAATTGCAAATGCTTGAATGTAAATAATAGAAATGTATACCTTGTAGATCTACAACTTGTTGATGATGATTGCTTTTCTTCTTGAATGTAATCACAAGTGTTGCATGGAATGGCATGTAACATGACAAAACCCTAACACACATACATGCTTGCAAATGAATGTTGTAATGTTGCTCCAATGGATGAATGAAGAAAACTTGAGTACTTGAATGTTTGATGATGTATATCTTTGCCTATGCTTGCTTATCTCCTTCACTTGAATTTCACCTCCCATTTCTCCTTATACAAATGAGAAAACCAATTTCCTTTTATACATGCCTCTTGAAGATTAATTCATCTCATAAAAGACTGACATCGGGGAGATTTAAGATCTCGAAGTGTAAATGGGGTCGGGGGGACCTATCTTGGGGCCACCTTAAGAGGGTGGGATAGGGGCACCACGCCCCTGTCCAAGGGGGATAGGGGTGCCACGCCCTTGTTCTAGGGGGGACAGGGGTGCCACGTCCCTATCTTGCCCTATCTTGGGGCCCAAATAGGATCCTGAGGATATCTCAGGGCTCAAACATGAAGGGGGAAATGGGTGAAAATGCAAAAATAGGTCTTGGCTAGGGAGGAGGATGTCATCGCCAAGGTGAGGCCCTCAAATGTGGTTAAAATTTCAAGAGGCACAATTTTATGACACTACAAGTTCTTTCATGGATAGAGTAAATAAGATTGTAATAGGAATCAAATGTTGTGGTGGATCAGTTAGTGAGGATGAGATTTTGTAAAGATTTTGAGAGTTCTACCTCTGTCTTATAAGATGAAGGTTGCTGCAATCAATGATCTCCGGACAATGTCAAGTACCCTAGTTACCAGAGATATACTACTTGGGAAATTGACTTCTTTTGAACTTGAGGAACTTGGAGATCAGAGTGCTACTAAAACGTAAACTGCATTCAAAGCATATGCCTCCAGTAAGAAAAAGATAGATTGGAAAGAGATGTATGTTAAAGATTTGGAGGACATTGAGAGAGAAGAAAGAGAACTTGAAGAGCTGGAAGCCATGATTGCTAGAAGAATTCCTAAAGGACCGATTGGAAGTAAGTATGAAGGAAAAGTACTTTTAAAATGTTTTTCATATAATAAGACTGGTCATTTTGCTTCTAGATGCTCTGAAAGAGCTGTTAGGAATCATGAAATATTTGTGAAGAGTTATAAACCTAATCTAGAATATCATAATACACCTAGATTTAGAAGAAATAAGGATAAAGCATGCTATTATGCTAGTGATGATGAACCAGTGAGTGGATCCGGCAATGGAAGCTCCAGTAAAGATTGGGTTTTTAGTGCTATCAAGGATGATTCTCTGGAACCTGTCATTAAAACAACTCATACTAAGTAGAAGGATTTAGATGCTAAAATTTAAGAAAAGGATGAATGGGTTATAGACAATGGATGCTCACATCACATGACTAGTCACAAGAGAAAATTTCTATCACTACAATAATTTGATGGCGGATTACTCAAATTTGGAGACAAGGCATGTAGGATAAAAGGCAAGGGAACAATATCATTGGATGGTAAGACTAATACTAATAATGTTTATGATGTTGAAGGCTTAAAGCATAATCTTTTGAGTGTAGGTCAAATGGTGGATAGAGGATTTCATTTACAATTCAAGGATGTGAAATATAAGATTATCAATAGATTTGGATTGGAAGTTGCTTCCGGAACTCAAACCAAAGGAAACATATTTCATTTGAATTCCGGTGAGAAGTCTTTGTTGATTGCTCAGATTGATGAAAGTTGGTTATCACATAAGAGGATGTGTCATGTAAATTTTGATTGCACAGTGAAGATCAATTCAACACAGGCTGTCAGAGATTTGCCCAAGATTGTCAAACCTCATAATCCAGTATGTAGAGAATGTCAAATGGATAAGAAAGTCAAAACTTCTTTTAGAAGCATACATGATAAATATAATGAAATTATTGATCTTATTCATATTGATCTGTGTGGACTGGCAAGGAATAGAAGCTCTTGAGAAATTTAGAATCTTCAAAGCTATGGTTGAGATTGAGACAAGATTGAAGATAAAATGATTAAGATCAGATCAAGGTGGTGAGTTTACATTTGATGAATTCAACAACTTTTGTGAGAAGAATGGAATCGGAAGACAACTTTCTACACCTAGAACTCCATAGCAGAATGGATTGGTGGAAAGGAAAAATAGAACCATATTGGATGCGGCAAGGACTATGATGACTGAAGCTAAATTGTCTGATATCTATTGGAGAGAAGTTGTCAATATTGTTGTATACACTTTCAATAGAGTACACATAAAAGGTGATACTGGTAAGACTCCTTATGAATTATGGTTTGGTCATACTCCTACTGTTAGATATTTTTAGAGTTTTTGGAAGTAAATACTACATTAGAAGAGATGATGCATTGGGAAGATTTGATCCTAGAAGTGATGAAAGAATATTTTTGGGTTATTCTACTAAGAGAAAATCATATAGATGTTATAACAAAAATTTGAATAGGATAATGGAGAGCATAAATGTTAAGGTGGATGAACAAGGAAGTAATTAGATCAGACCATATGACTATGGACTGAAAGATGAATTTATCAGACTTGAAATAGTAATGCAAGAAGTTTCTTACGGTTTTGAATTAGTGACTCTGACAACATCAAAAAATTCAATTGTGATTGTTGAACAATAGAAAGAGTCAGTAAATCAATAAAATTCAAAGACTCGTTGGTATGTGAAACTAAATCATTCTAAAGATCAGATCATTGGAGATAAAAGAAAAGGTGTGATGACTAGAAGAAGGCTAGCTATTGAAGAGGTATGTTTGATTTCTCAAATTGAACCGGAATCATTTATTGAAGCAAGTAAAGATGAAAACTGGATGAAAGCAATGGAAGAATAATTAGATCAGATAGAAAAGAATAAGAGATGGGAACTAGTTCCTAGACCTAAAGACAAAAATATTATTGGAACTAAATGAGTTTATAGGAATAAATTGAATGAGGAAGGTTGAATTGTAAGAAACAAGGATAGATTGGTTTGCAAAGGTTATTCACAAGAAGAAGGAATTGATTATGGTGAGACTTATTCTTTGGTTGCAAAAATTGAAGCGGTAAGTCTATTTCTTGCCTATGTTGCACACAAGAACTACGAAGTATATCAAATGGATGTCAAATGCACATTTATGAATGGAGATCTTGAGGAGAAAGTCTACATTGAGCAATCTAATGGATTTTCTTTATAAGAAGACAAGGACATGGTTTGCAGATTGAAGAAAGCTTTATATGGACTAAAACAGGTCCCTAGAGCATGGTATGCTAGATTAAACAAATATCTTTCAAATCTTGGTTTTAGCAGAGGTAATGTTGATAGTAACTTATATTAAAAAATTGAGAATGATGACATACTGAAGTCTTTTTGGACGATATCATTTTTGGAGGAGAAGATAGCTTATGCATGAAATTTATTGATGATATGAAGAATGAATTTAAAATGTCTATGATTGGTGAGAATAATTTTTTCTTAGGTTTGCGGATTACTCAAACTAATAAAGGTATTTTCATTTGTCAAACTAAGTATATGAAGGAATTGCTTAAGAAATTTGGACTTGTGAATTCAAAACCTGTCGGTACTCCTATGATAATCGGTTATAAATTGTCAAAGGATGATGAATCCCCTAAAGTGAATCCAAGTAGATACAAATCAGTGATTGTTGGATTGTTGTACTTGACTCAGACTAGACCTGATATAATGAATATTGTTTGTATTACTTCTATATTTCAGTCAAATCCTAGAGGAACTCATGATATTGTTGTCAAGAGGATATTCAGATATTTGGCAGGTATCCAAAGAATGATGATTTCAGATTATGTGCCTATACAAATTATGATTGGGCAGGAGATGTGGATGACATGAAGAGCACCACGGGTGGTGCATTCTTTCTTGCAAAGAAGTTGGTTTTATGGCTTAGTAAGAAACAATCATGTACTTCATTATCTACTACTGAAGCAGAATATGTAGCTGTTGCAACTAACTGTACTCAAATTTTATGGATAAAACAGATGTTGAAAGATATAAGCATAAGTTATGATGAGCCTATTGTTATTCACTGTGATGAAACTACTACTATTGATATGTCAAAGAATCTAGTATTTCATTCAAAATCAAAACACATTTCTATAAGGTACAATTTCTTGAAGGAAAAAGTTGAAGCAAAGGAAGTCAGATTGGTTTATGTGCCTACTAAGGAGAAGCTTGTAGATATTCTAACTAAACCATTGCCTAAAGATACTTTTTAATATCTTAGAGATTAGTTGGGGGTTACCAACCCTCCAAAAGAGAATTAGAGATGTAGGAATGCATCAATCTAGTAAGCTTATCAGATATTTTCTTTGATCCGGTTGATGAGATGATTCTACTACTTAGGGTGAGTAGTCAGTTGTTTGGTTTAGTATTTTGGTTTGGTATCTATCCTTTTTCATTGATATCAAAGGGGGAGAGATGGTATTCGTGTGAAAATCAGTCATATGTTTGAGGGAGATTGTTGGCATTCCTTGGCACTTGAATGTTTTTCACATTCAGTGTTGCCATCAATGAGAAAGGGAGATATTGTTGGCAATATGTTGGATTTGGTTAAGTGTTGTCATTGATGTCAACAGTGTATCTCAGTTGGAGGCTATCTCGGTTGGACCTATCCTGGTTATTCTTGGTGATCATCTTGGTTTTGGCTATGATTCTGATCCGATATGATCAAATCTGTGGAATCAATTTTGGATGCTTACTCTGGATGGTTATATGATTGTTATATTCTATTGGTTCATGTTTGGTGCTCTTGTAACTATCACTTATGTTACTAGTTGGTATTTCCTGGTATCAGTTAGCTTTACTAGTAAGCGATATTTGATGTTTTGGTCAAACGATTTTGGTCTAGCTTATGGTAATGGTTTCTATCATGTTGAAGGTTCTTCTTGATCATATTTCAAGTGTTTGGTGACTTTGCATTGGCTGGCATGTTGTTATGGTGGTCCTATCTGGATCTGGTTAGACTTTTTGTGTTAGTTCACTGAGGGTTTCTACCGGTTGGTGAAGTGTGTTGGATTCTGGTCTTAACAAAATTTTCGGTAGGATATGATTGTTTGGATATTTGAATTAAGTCCATGCTATGTAATGTAAATCATAATATTGGTCCAGTGATACCATGTAATGTAATTTTTGTTATTATGGGTTTTTGGGTTTAGGGTTTAGCCGACCTTATCATAAGGTTAATGATTTGTATTTATAGGTGACTTATTCATGTAATCGAGAGATGGATGTTTTGTGGGATCGATGGTTATGTCTGCATTATCAAAGGAAGGTTTATATGTGAACAAGTGATATATCATTCGACATAAGGTTTTTGGTATTGCAGGGCAGACATATGTGCTTAACCGGAACTGTATCAAGCATTAGGAGTTGCTACTTTCACAATTCATTATTTCTGGATTGTAATCCAATGTTTTGTAAGTCAGCGAGACTTCTCTTTTGTGATGAGCAGTGAGTTGTAGGCAGTTGGCCTGATTGCAAGTGCAATCCCCATTGTAATTATGTCACATATTGTTGCAAAAGTATTATCTGACTGTGGGTTGGGTTTCCCACCATGGTTTTTCCCTTTACCGGGTTTTCCACGTCAAAATATTATTTACTCCCAGTATCAGATCTGTCTAACATTGTCTACATCCTAAGTCAAATTACACCCCAACTACCTTTTTTTCATGCCTTTTTGGGTGGACTAGGGTGCTAGGAACCCTTTGGTGGATTAGGGCACTAGGCACCATAGTCCCCCTATTTTGGTCCCAATTTTAAATGTGTCAATGTATCGGTTCCTGCCAATTGAATCTAAATCTTGATATTTCAATATGGTTGTTGGAAGTTAGCCTAATTTATGAAATGTCTTGGGATCCCTATATAAGAGCATCTTTCCTAATTCATTTTCATATATTCCATCCCACCATATCCTTTCATAGCCTACATCATTCAAGAGAAAGTATCATTAGAAAATTTCTTCAGATATGAGCATCATGGAGTAGCAAGTTACAACAAATCTTCATGCAAGTGTATTTTCATGAATGAGTCTTTTATGCCTTGTCATATCATATTATTGTATCACTTGTGGGTCTTTTCAAATATCTTTGCATCATTATCATCATCAACAACATCAATCTTGAGTTATAATAATATGGATACAATATTTTAATTCATAGCTTCTCTTTCATTTATTTCATTAAGGTTTAATTTCAAACTTGGGGTTTGACTAAGGCTAACCCCTATCAATCCAATGTCATTTTTCATCTCTTGTGTGTGTAGGTGATAGATTTAAAACAGAATTAATATAGAAATAAAAAGGACATACTAAGAAAAATACAACTAGATTTTGAAGAAGCAAAAAACACTAGACACTAGGGCTTAGCCCCGTCATCTGACACTTTTCCAATGAAACTTAAGGAGAATATTCCAAGCGACACTTTGATTCCCAATGTGTTTTTTATATCCATATTTGATACCTTTGAGACAAGGTCACCTAGCCCCATTATCCAACACTTTCAAGCTTAAATTTTAGACACAAGTTCCTCTCTGACTCTCATTTCCAAATTTGTACTTAGTGTCTACATATCTATTCTAAAACTCTTTGTTTATGTTGTTTACTCTCATTTTTACATCATTTTACCTAATACTCATCATTTCCATCATCAATTCTATCCAACTAAACAAGGAGAATATTTTCAATAGGGCCCCACCAACTCTATTGAATCTTTTTAATGTATTGAGGTGGTAAATGTGTTTGATTACTAGTTTTCATAATTAGGCTAGTGAAGCACATTTTCAGCCACACCCTTAGAAACATTTGGTAAACTTGACGTACCTTATACTTGCATTCACTTCTAATTTTTCACTTCCAAATATGATTTTTCACTATGGAATTTAGAAAATCTAGGTGGTTTGCAATTCCACATTGGATTACATTGTTTATTAGCTATATTTATCAAAATCATGTGTTGAATGATGACCTATTTCACTTCATTTTTCTTGAATTCATTCATAGCATTCTAAGAAATTGCATCATGAGGATTTCAAAGATGTTTCCCACATTCACTTAATTTCTAAAGCTTTCATACACGTTTCATACATTATCATATGGTGATATTTTTGAAGAATTTTATAGAATGTTTGGATTTTATTAAAGCTTTAGTGTATGTTTCAAGTGGTACCTTTGATAATTCTACTAGATATGATATTTAAATGAAGCATACTTGTGTGTCTCCTAGAGTATCTTCTATTCATGAGAAAATAGTTAATACTTTTGTCAATGATCTCTAAAATAGAGATGAATCATTGAAAAGTACTAATGAATCCTCCTCTCATAAGGGTACTTTGGTGCAAGAGGGAAAAGCTAATAATAAAATTTAATACTAATTCTAGTATCCCAAATCCTCCCCATTCTCCAAGAGCTTATCTTATCCATCAACATGTTTTGAGACAAGATGATGTTATGCATTTTCTTCATGATATGTCACCTTAGAATATAGCATTGATTAGAGATGAAGCTTTAGATGATGAGAACACTCCTTCCCAACCTAACAATGCAAACATGGATGGTGATAGAAATAAGAATCCCCCTACAATGATTATTTTTCCTTCATCTATTCATCCCTTTGGCCCTTCAAATTACACCTACACAAAAAAATTCAATGAGGTCTATAACGAAATTACTTCCCCTTCACAATAAAATACACATTATGATATTGCCTATGATATTATTTCAAAACAAGTATGTAGTGGAAAAGGTCTTAGAAACATGGAACAAGGATTAAAAATCCCTATAGAACCTCCTAAACTATGCACTAGAGAAGGCATAGGATTTCCTCCCCCTTTCAAGTACCTATTTTTTTACTATTCAACAATAGGCAAGGCCTATTTATATTGACACTCATTTGAATCTAGCAAAGAGAATATTTTGGAGACTTAAACATGATAAAAATGTTACTTTTCCTTACATAAGATATATGAATAACTATAATCATTAAAATAAGGACACATTTTGTAACTTTCATCCAAGTCACTCACTGTCTTGTTGATGACATTTCGTTTCCATAATTTGTTTAGGATTTTAATGATAGAGTTTGTATTCATATTACACATGATTTCATTATTTTTCTAAATCCAGTAGTGCCTTAGCACTCCTTTGGCCCTATTATGTTGCTCGTCACTGTGTAACATTAGCAACATACATTTTTTAGGGCTCTTTTTCCATTCATGGTGGTAAAATTTCATGTGCAATCATAAGTTTAGATAGAAACATAAAAGTATTATTGTCTCCACACTTGGGGAGCAAGAATATTTTTTCAATATTTTCTCCTTCTTTTCTAAGGGTTAAGTTTTCCTTTATGGAGTTGCATATTTTATAAGGATATCCTTTCTTGCATTTATTGGGATCTTGGATTTTCTTGGAGGTGTGTATCCTTGGTTAGGACCTCTTTCTTTCTTGAAACTGTTTGTTTTTTATAAATGATCTCTCCTTTCTTTTGGAAGTGTATAATCCTTAATCAAGAATCTGATTTCCTAGCAATAGGGAAGGTGTGCATCCTTGGTCTCCTTGCCGTCCTTGGTTGAAGATGTTAATTTTGTCAAATATCTCCTCCTGGAGTTAGATATATTTAGGCAAAGATATCTTCCTCTTTTGTTAATCATTCATCCCCTAGAAATATCCCTTTACACTTGTTGCAAGATATCTCTTTCTTTCTTAAAAGAGTTGTCACTTTTTTCTAGCTTGGAATGTATGTGCATTGTTTCTTAAAGGTTATTTTCTTGATTATGAAAGTTTTTGTCCTTGTCATTTTCTCTTTCTACCTTAAGATATCAACATAGGGCTATGTTGACATCTTAAGGGGGGCCTATGTTGATATCTTAAGGGGGGCATATGTACAACCTCTTTGTTGCTTGTGTTGGTATTAGTGCAAAACCCATTTTGCAATAGGATTTCCTTAAAAACAACAAGTTTTGTTTGGTAATTATTGTCTTGGTGTCACTGCAACACCCATTTTGTAGTAGGATTTTGCTTCCAAACAGTGAATTTTGTTTAGTAATCCTTGTCTTGGTGTCACTGCAACACCCATTTTGTAGTAGGATTTCCTTACAAACAACAAGTCTTGTTTGGTAATCATTGTCTTGGTGTCATTGCAACACCCATTTTGCAACACCTCTTGTTTTCATTGTAGCACCCATTTTCCAGTAGGATTTCCTTACAAATAGCAAGTTTTGTTTGGTAATCCTTGTCTTGGTGTAAGTGCAACATTTATTTTGTAGTTGACTACCTTGTAAATAGACGGCTTTTTTTGGTAATACTTTTTAGGATATGTCAAATAGAATAATGCACCTTGCTAGACCAATTCGACTCTCTTTACCTTTTCAAATGGATCACCTAGTATAACACAACTTGCTAGCTAGTGGAATCCATGTTTCCTTTCTCTCTCTTGCCCATGAACCCATTAGATAACATACCTTGCTAGTTGTTGGATCATGGCTTCTTTGATGCATTATCTTTCTCTTTCTATAAGAC
Organism: Cryptomeria japonica; assembly: GCF_030272615.1. Lineage (NCBI taxonomy): Eukaryota > Viridiplantae > Streptophyta > Pinopsida > Cupressales > Cupressaceae > Cryptomeria > Cryptomeria japonica. The sequence continues at coordinate 162,960,151 of NC_081413.1, forward strand.
ATATTGTGCTCTTCCAAAAACATTTTGAGAATGATATTAGTAGTTGAGACATTTTGATTATCAAGGGACAACTTCAACTAGTTGACTTAGAGCCTTTGCTTTAAGTACTAATCACTTTTGTGTGTCTTTTTATTTTTCCTTTGTGCCCTTTTGTTTGGATTTTCTTTGTTTGGTCTCCTTGTATTGTGTGAGTGAAGATCCTAATCTTAGAAGTTTGTTCTCTCAAACTTCTAGTGATGTTTTATCTCTTGTAATCTTGTTGATTCCTAGTTGATAAACTCTCTCTCTCTCTCTCTCTCTCTCTCTCTCTCTCTCTCTCTCTCTCTCTCTCTCTCTCTCTCTCTCTCTCTCTCTCTCCTCATTTTTTTGATTACAAGTGTATGTTTATACTCCCTCCAAAGTGGGGGCTAAATGTAGTGCCATAAATTATAACCCTTTACAATTTCACACTCCTTTTGTCTCCCCTTAATACTTTTTCTTAACATATTTATGGATTTGCATTATAAATTTGTTTCCATATGATGTTATGGTGATTTGGGTCTCTGTCTCGAGCCTAAGTACACATGGATCACCTTTGTTTCACACCTTTTTGGGTGGAATAGGGTGATAGGTGCCATAGTCCCCCTAGTTTGATGTCAATGTATTAGTTCTCACCACTTGATTCTTGACCCAATATTACAATATGACTATTGGAGGTTGGCCTACTTTATGAAATACCTTGGGAACCCTATATAATAGCATATTTCATAATTTATTTTTATATCTTTCATCCCACCATACCATTTCACATCCTACATCATTCAAGAGAAAATATAATTGGTAAAAAACTTTTGAGCTGAGCTTGTGGAACAACAAGTTACAACAATGTTCATGCAAGTGTGATTTCATGATTGAGTCTTTTATGCCTTGTCATGTCTTGTTATTGCATCAATATTTGTGGGTATTTTTCAAAGATAATTTCATCATCATCAACAACAACAACATAAAGCTTGAGGTATAATATTGTGGATCCAACATTTTAAATTAGAGCTTCCCTTTCATTTTTTTCATTAAGAGATAATTCTAAACCTAAGGTTTCATTAAGGCAAGCCCTAGGTATCAATCCAATGCCATTTTTCCTTTGTTGTGTGTGTGTGTGATAGGTTTAGAAGAGAAAGATTGCATATATAGAAAACATAGTCTATGATAAACAAAACCATATTTTGAAGTAGAAAACCATAGACCTATGGGATTAGCCCCATCATCTGACACCTTTTTTATGCAACTTGAGGATAATATTTTGAGTGACATTTTGATTATGAATCTATTTCTAATATCTACATCTAATACCTTTGGGACAAGGTCACCTAGCCCAATTTTCTAGCACTTTTGAGCTCAAATTGTACACATTGGTTCCTCTCTTACTCTCATTTCAAAATTTGTACTCAATGTCTGCATATTTGTTTTGAAACTCTTTATTTATTTTGTTTACTCTCAATTTTACATTATTAGACCTATTTCTAACTATTTACATAGTCAATTCAATTCAACTAAATAGGGAGAATATCTCATAGGGCGCCAACAAGTCCATTGAATCTCCTTAATGTATTGAGGTGGTACATGTGTTTGATTACTATTTTACATAATTAGACTAGCGAACCCCATTTTCAACTACACTATAAATAGTTTTTAATATAATTATTTCTAAAATTATAAAAATTAATAGCACTTTTCTCTACATTACAATTGATCCATTAAAGAACTAGGGTGGCAATCTAGGCTTAAGTATATTAATTTTTAGAAGCCTCTTATTTAAAAAAATCTATTAGATTCTTGTAATTTACTTCTCTCTTCATCCATCATCTTTATTGCCTATATTCCTCCTAGATGTAATTCTATTCTAAAACACATGTCCTCTTTTATAGCCATATTAAATCTAAAACCCATTTA